>NW_020837962.1:829852-980677 GCF_003676395.1 Aethalodelphis obliquidens | reverse complement strand
TGTGTGTGTGTGTGTGTGTGTGTGTGTGTGTGTGTGTGTGTGTGTGTGTTTTGGCTGTGCCATGTGGCTTACGAGATGTTAGTTCCCCGACCAGGGATCAAACCCGGGTCCTCGGCAATGAAAGCATGGAGTCCTAAGCACTGGACCGCCAGGGAATTCCCAATATATTTTTAAAATATAAAGACATTTTATTTGATTTATTTTTTGGCCGTGCCACACAGCATGTGGGATCTTAGTTACCTGACCAGGGACTGAACCCACGCCCCCTGCAGTGGAAGCGCAAATCTTAACCACCTGACCACCAGGGAAATCCCAAGCCAGATATTCTTGCTCATATATTGCGGCCCTTCTCCACGTAAGGAAATCTTTTACATGAGTTTGTACATGTCATTTGACAGGTCCAAAGTCATGTTCTATAGTGAGTCTTCACCAACTCAGAAGAACAAATACAATGCTAGAAGGAGCTCATGGGATGCATGAGCTCCTTCTGTTTTCCAAGGTTCCAGAATTACTTGGAGTGAGTTTAGAAAGCTTAAATAAGGTCGGTGTTAAGGTTGTTTACAGAGACCCTCGTTCCTCAAACAGCTTCCTGTAATTACCCCACGAATA
Source organism: Aethalodelphis obliquidens (assembly GCF_003676395.1). Taxonomy (NCBI): domain Eukaryota; kingdom Metazoa; phylum Chordata; class Mammalia; order Artiodactyla; family Delphinidae; genus Aethalodelphis; species Aethalodelphis obliquidens. The sequence continues at coordinate 980,068 of NW_020837962.1, read as the reverse complement.
AGAATAACCAATGCGTGTCCGTTTGGGCCTCTTCCTCAGCATGAGGCCCATGATGAAGCCATGAGGACATGGTAAGAACATAATGTGCCTCCCATCATTGCCCAAGGACTCCAGGACAGGTTTCTCTCTCTGACCTCTGCTTACCAAGACTCCCACGTGGAGGAGGGAGAAACAGCAAGAATCACTGCCCCCAAATGTTAGCTATCGTTACCAGTGGAAAAGGGGACTGGTGGAGGAGGGGTGGAAGATTTCTCTTTTAAATATGCACTTGTGTATTGCTTGAATTCTGTTAAACAAACTATTTCATAACCCCTTCTACTGCACACAACCACTCCTTGGATCAAGAACCACTCACCGAGAAGACCAAGACTGAGGCGTGAGCAGAGGACCCACTTGCCTGGATGCGATCAACTTGCTAAAAGCAGACGGGTAACTCACTTGGAACAGAGTCTCCTCTTTATCTTTTTTATCTACAGGAGAACTGGTAACACTGCGCGTGCAGAGGTTCTCTTTTCTAGTGGAGGGAAACATTGCAGGGAAGAGGTCACTTATTTTCCTTCACATCATGACAAGCAGCTACAAGGGAGAATAACGGAACCTACTTTGGATTGGTTTTGTAAACAGATTCTGCCACCCCCGACGTTTTAGGTGTGGGCGCTGCAGCACTTGAATTTCTGTGAGGCGGTGCCACCGGCCTCAGGTGGCCTTGCTGGGGCTCACTGCTTCGAGTGCCAGTCTTCGACTCCATGCGGCATAGCTCCTTAAAACAGACAGAGCAAGGGAGTTTAACAGTTAAGCCCCCAGGATGTGTCAGACCTTGCACAGAAAACACTTGACTTTGAGTATCCTCGAAGCAAGTGAGCATATAAAACAGAGACCAAGAAAGCAAACCTACCATAAACTTCAGAAAGCAAGAGGTATCACAATTACCTGTAAACTTTTAACATTGGTATTTTTGGTAGCAGATCCAGAATTTGCCTGCGACCCTTTTCCAGGTGCGGCTTTGGCACTGGAAGATGGTTCACTTGTATCTTTGATGAGGCACAATTTTGGATTCTTAAGTTTTTTGGGAGACTTCGCTTTATCAGCAGTTGCGTTTGAACTCTTTGTTTCACAGAGTTCTCCACTTTTTGGAGTAAATGACACGATGATCCTATTACCAAAGACATCTTCATTTTCCATTCGCTTCAGAGCCCGTTCTGCACTATCTCGGTTTATGAAGCGGAGGATTGCGCTGCAGCCTGTGATATTTAGCACTTTCCCGCCACAATTATCGGACAGGCGTCTGAGCCTGTTGCTGATGCTCTTGCCATCTTTATTTGCTGGTAGGTTATAAACATAGAGTAGAGTCTGGCACTGTTGATACAGAGGAAAAGTGTTACAGTGGGTTGACTCGAGGGCACACATTCAATTACAAACAAGAAGAACAATGAGTGATCTCCAAACTTTAGCTAGCGACCTTGAAGGGGAGATAACAGAGATTTCCACGGGAGAGGGTAAACTTACTTAGACTGAAAAACATGGAAAAAGAGAAATGTATCTACAATTATCACTCTGGTGAATGAGAAAAAAATATGTGGCAAGATTGAATGTACTGAATAATCGGTCTTTTTTTTTTTTTTGTAAATCATAAGGAATAAGGATCTCTACGGTGGGCAATCTCTCACCTAAAATACTACAATCGACTTAAAGCCCTTCCGGATTAAAAAAGTGAGTGCCAAACACAAGCGAAATAGAGGAAATGTAGCTATAGCCAAAAGACTTAAAAACATAATGAAGAACAACAAAAGTGAATCAGCAGAGCAGCTCCAAAGCCTGAAGTAGGGCCTGTGTATGTTACTTCTTGGGCCAGACTCTGGTATCCCCAACTGCAGATTATCCTTAGCATGTGTTTAATCTCTGGCCAGGCTCTGATCTTGTTGGGTATCAGGCAATGCAGTGGGGCCAACAATGCAAATGCCTGAATCTGGGGGCGGGGCGGGGGGGCAGTCTCCGTTCTGCTGCCATCACGCTGTGGGACCTGCAGCGGCTTGCTTACTTTTTCTAAGTGCTGACTTCCTCCTCTCTAAAATGAGGAGGTTGGGTGAGATCATTCCTAAAGTGCTTCTGTAATCCTAAAGTTATTAAAATACGTTAAAACTGCATTTCATGAATGGGATTGCCCACCCTTCTGGACCATCCACACTATAGCTCCTCTCTGTTATTACTGTTTAAAAGTTGCACATATAGTCTCCAGACAGCTTAAACACAAGCTCAGTGTTGCAGTAAACATTCTTATCCTAAACAAGACTATGAGAAATGCTCAGCCTGCTGGAAACATGTGCACTTTCTCCTGTCAAGTGGCTTACCAGGCTACAGGTGTAGCGACCACTACTCCTCATTGTGCCCATGCATGCCAGGGACCACAACCATAGAAAACAGGCTCAGAGGCCTGCTGGAGCTTCAGGATTAAGTGCCACAACTGTACTATCACTGCTTATTTGACTCCAACCACACCAGTATGTGCAAACCATCATCATATTCTTTACCCTTAAAACCTGGAAGCAAAAAGAGTAATAACTCTCATTCCATTACTTCCATCCCCCTGGCACAAAACATTGCTAGCTTTGTAGACACTGGCAAGTGGCTGTCAGTAAGGTAAATCTGAAAGTCAGTTCCCTATGACATTGTGAAAATAATAAAAGCAAAATGCATATATATCAATTCTCTGAATATCTGTAAGAGAAGAAAGTTTCTAGGCCTGTTTCAAAATCTGGCCAGCCTACTACAAAGAACAGCCTCACCTGGGCTTGGAGACCCCTTATGAAGGGCTGTCTTGAGCCTCTGTAATCTCAACTAGAATATGGCAGAAAGAACACAAACCCACTTACTGGCATTTTTACTGGTAACCTGGGGGGCAGGTCGGAAATGAATTCTTCAAATCTGATCAGCTCATTAGCATGATGCAGCAGTGCTTCTGAGGCCTGGTTTTTATGGACCAAAATTATGTGGAAACCATGCCTGTGTCTCAGGTCACTAAGTTCCAATGCGAAATTGACATCAGCTGAAAGACAAGGTACAGCCCAACCCCCATCCCCAAACATTAGAAACATCTAATGACATCTACTGAGAAGGAAGGAATGGCAGGATTATATTCTAAGTTGCCACCCCCACCCCTTTCTAGAACAGGAACGCATTTCATATCAGAAGGATTAACACGGTAAGACAATTTTACATATACTTATACTGAACCCCAAGACACGTTACTTCCAGTAGTAAAAAGGAGCAAATGTTAATACTCTGAGGAGCCCCAACTTCATCTTAGATTTTTAAAATTAGCAATAAGGGGCCCCCAGGATTAAAAAAATTACATTTTCTTTAATAAACTTGGCCCTGCAAGAATCCTTAATCAAGTTCCAAGGAGAAAAATACAGAAATCCACGTAGACCCATTTTTTTTCTAAACAGTTTTCAAAGATAAACATAAAATGTCCTATGTATTTCAGCGTCTCTGGGGGCACATTTTACTTTAACATATTTTGGTTTCTATGATAATTCACACACAGTGAGTTTAGCTGAAATTAGCAGATGTTTCTACACTTACTTGACACAAGAACCACAGTGGCAGGAGCAGTGTGAGTATTTGCAAACCTTCGGAGGCTCTGGCGGAGCTTGTCGTCAGCAGCGTTCTTTGCAGTAGCATTGATGTGGGCAACGGTTACCTGCATTAATTTATAATAAGGACAAATGAGAAAGAGCTGAGGTTAGAAAATCACTACACATTCTGCCTGCCTCTTAATAGACAGTTCTTGAGGAAACTTTTATTATTACTGCCACTTAGGAACGGAAAAAAATTACAGTCAAATCTCAATAATTTCAACTTCAGTTCTCCAGACGAATTAACTGGATCATTATCCCTAGTTTCATCTGTAATCTTCTGCTTTTCTGCTTCATCCATCCCCCTTTCAGAAAATAAAGAAAAGAAAGTGAAATGTGAAGTAAACTAGCTCTCTCTAGTATCTTTTGCCAACAGTTTTGTGGGTGGCAGAGGTATGATATATAATTAAGGTACGATTTGGGGCTGTATTTGATGTCATTTCTATTCGTCGTCTATGGCTTCCACCATCAGGTGGTGGAAGAAGAGAGGCATCTGCCCCTAAGGGAGCTAAAATGTGTTTATTCCTGTTAAAACTATCAGGCTCATATTAAAGTCTCCAAAGGAAGGAAAGGTTTGAGAGGTGCCTCAACTACATACAATACAAAATAGGATTTATTAGTTTTTACAAGGAACAGAACTATATAATTTTAGGCAGGAATATGGCATATCAATGGAATTACTTGTCTGAAAGTCAAAAGAACTTGATTCTGGTTCCAGCTGAAGAGAACAGACTTTGGGGTCAGACAATCTGGATTTAAATCTAAGCTCATCCACTTACGGCCATATGATCTTAAAAAAGTTGCTTCACCTCTTGGGCCCTTTCATTTGTAAATTCCAAATAATAAATCCTATGAGCCTTGTTCACAAAGCAGTTATGAAAATCAAAGGAAATGATACATATGTAACCACTATACTAGGAAAGCACTAGTCACATATAAGCAGCCTTGCTGAAAGATCAGACATGATTAAATGATTTCTAGTACCTAATTAAGAAATAATCTTTTGCTATTTTCCTTTATTTACAAACTTAGCACAAATGCATGTTATTAAACAAATTTTCAATTAGAATTCTTAAAAAAAATCACACATGCTTATTCTTCTACCAAAATAGATAAAAATTCTTTTTTTTTTTACCTGGCAATTATTCAGTTCTTGAATAACTTCTTTGTTTTCTTTACTGATGTCACACACACAAATGAATTCTGCTTCTCTGTGGCCTTTAAAAAACTTCTCACGAATTCTTTGTACAACTGCAGTAGCTGAGCGGCCAGAGGGGACTGAGCAATTTTCAATATCCCAAAAAACTCCAATGGGGGGTAAGTTTTCTAGCACCTGTCCGGCTAGCGCAACTTCTGGTGACCCTTAAGAAATGTTAACATTTTCAATTACAATGGTAAAAAAGAGGTAAGATATTCAAATAAAAATAACAAGTAGCTACCTCTCATTCTTAGGGGCAGGAAAATGAAATTATTGACTGATGTTAAATTTAAGGATACCAACCTCAATGGCTGGTCTAATAAGACAAACAACCCCAAGTTGCCATAGTATCTCTAAGTGATCATTCCCATTTTTCAGGAGAGAACAAATCTAAAGATCAAGTCACTTTAAGCCCACAATAAATCCATGACAAAGCATGAGGCGTTCTCACACTGACCAGTTATGCTCCTCTGAACACTAACACATAGGTGAATGGACACAGCAGCTCTGAGACCTGACCTTCATGCTCCACCCGCACTTGTCTACCGACTCAGTGTGGGAGAACAATGAAGAGGAGACAGACCGTGAAGTTGTTATCATCCTTGATTTGATTTTATTTTTAAAGCACATTTGTTTGTTTGTTTGTTTCTGGTTGCGTCGCAGGGCTTGCTGGATCTTAGTTCCCTACCCAGGGATCCAACCCGTGCCCACTGCAGTAGAAGCTCGGAGTCCTAACCACTGGACCGCCAGGGAATTCCCTTGTCCTTGATTTTAAATGATTTTTAACACTGCATTCGTATCTGATTCAAGTTTTTAAAAAATGTTTTTTAAAGATAAAATATATCAATTACTTTTTGGGGAAATGATCTTAGGTTTTCAAATACTGTTTTTCATCAGCCATTGCTAAATCTTTCTAAATACTAAGTACGTCTAGGGAGCATACAACCAACAAGTGTGATTATGAACCTAAGTTGACACCAAGTCCCTTCCAGCACTTATTTCTCCTAATATACTCCTTATTTTTCTATACACAGCTTCTGGTCTCAAATAGCATCAGCCCAACATTAATGGCAACTGACCTATTGGTCTATAAGGATAAAAAGATCTTTACCAAGAGATGGAAATGGAGACTCATACACAGTAGCTTTAGAACCACAGGAATCTTTTTAAAGGTGATTAAATGCAGTGTTAGTATCAGGTATTGAAAACTAATATGCACATTTTACACCATACTGTCATTTACCAAATTTCGAAGCAGCTTTGCCTAGACTGGTCGCCAATAACAACGTGGTCTCCTTCCCTGTTCCTTTGGTTCCACAGCCATTACACAGAGGAATAGTAACAGGTGCAGTTTGAGTATTTGGAGGTGGTATATTTGGCCAGACTTTAGCAGCATCAATTATACTATTTCTTGCCGGCTGTTTTAAAATTTTTTTAAAAAGAGGAGGAGGTTTCAGATACATTATTTCAGAACCTAGAGTTACACATAACAACTGAAAACACATTCTAAGTGTTTCTCCTTTCCACCTGCTAACCTCTGATAAAACGTATTTTCAAATCACCTTTCCCAGAACTATCAGCTACCAATGCATAAACTCACTTCCAAAGTGACTTGAAATGATCAGGGAAGATATTCACATGATCAGACCTTTACATTCTGGGCCATGTGTCTGCTACGGTGGAGACCCTCAGACACACTTTACATAAAAGGAAGTAATGTCTCTACCTGAACACTGGGTGTGACTGAGACCAAGTTTCAAGTTCCCCAAATTATTACAAAGGGACAACATGCAGTTTTACAAGAATGGGTCCATGTATCAAGTGAGTGTTAGCTATAAGAAATCACAATTGTGCTCTAGCCTTTAAAGACTGAACAGAACACGAGGCTTTGCCAAGCTAGGTTCACATGTAAGAAGTAGATTTATTACAGGAGACTCTAAGAGCATAAACTAAATAATTACTCTGTACTTTTTTGAATGGTCCCTCCCATTTTACCCTTTGCTTTCTTTCAGGACCAGAAGGAGTTATGCTGATGGGGAGAAAGCCACATCACGAAAGAGTCTTTGACCCCACTCACAAGAAAGATATTTTTCAAGATATATCCATTAATATTTTAAAAAAGTCATTCCTCAAACCTTAGCTGCACCCAACATAACAAATAAAAAGATACAAACCTTGTTGAGGCAGTCTTCGCAGTAAAGTGAGCCCTTTAAACAAACCGGAGGTACCACATTTAGGTGCAAAGAGTTGGTGCATAAGTGAGGCGTTAGCTCCGACTGTGAAATGTGCTCTTCCAAGTGCCCGGGAGCCCCACTTGTGAAATCAGAACAGGGGAAATAGCCAGCGGAGGAGGTGCAGCCCTGGAGAGCTGGAAACTGATGCAGCTTGTGCACATTACCATGACATGACTGGAAATGGAGCTTTCCACAACAGGGCAGGTGTTTGCAGGGAGAGAGATTACTTTCTAGACACATGCTGGGAAAGTCACTTGCAACGCTGGCCAAACTGTTCCTAGCTGAGGCACTCTGGAGTGAAGATGCAGACTGGAAAGCAAACCCTGACCCCACCTGACACGTGACTGTCCTGGTGCTTTGCGAGTCTAACAGTGCGCCTGGGGGAATCAAGCTACCAGTCCCTCCGCCACCGCCACCACCAAAACGCATTGGCGAAGTGGAGGGGTCATTAGGGCAATGGGCACAGCAGCTTACTTTGGGGACAGTTGAAAGCTGTATTTTAGGTTGCTGAAGAGAATGGATATCTGGAAGTGGGACTGCTGGAAAAAGTTTAGAGCCAGCATGAAGGGGAGATGGTACATCCTTTAATTCCACAGCAACTTTCTTGTTCTCCATGTAATCTTTCTGAGAAAAGAAAACCAGAACACAAATTAATTTTATGAGGCTAGTGACTTGGGGTTACTCACATCTGATTGCATTAAAAAATGGAAACAGTGTTCAAACCTATCTACATCACTCCGTCATAACCACACAAAATCACAACCACAAAAATGGAATGGCAGCTAAAACCAGGAGCATTCTTCAGCAGGAGGTGAACATTGAAACAGACAACTAAAATTACAACTGTGTCCTTCCTGAATTTTAAGAGACTTGGGGAGGGGGTCTGTTTACATATTCAACAAGCCTGATTAACCAACCATGTCTCAGTGTCTTCCCTTTGATAACTTCCCCTTGCCTCTCAGTGTCTTCTGAAGACAAAATAGGTGGTATGAAAAACAACAGTCATAACAGTATTCACTAAAGACGGCTTACAAGCAAAGCGCCTTGAGGAAAATACTTAATAGTTTGTGCAGTCAGAGCTAGGTGGTTTTAGTAAGGTCCTCCAGGGGAGAAGGTATCAAGCACTATGGATGAGATCAGCCATCGGCCCAAGTGGCCCATCCATGAATAGGTCTTAAACGTGTTGCTGATGACATTTAGCAAACCCTGGGGTATCATGACCTAAAGCCATAATGCCAACAATTATTTTGTAACCAGTGGAAAGAATTAGAGTAATTAGAAAACTATCTGGGGAAAAGATAAAAGAGAAATAGTTTGTCATATGCCTGTAACATAGACACATGAGGCTGGTATGCTTATAAAGGTTATAGCATTGCACTGGTGTCAGAGACCTGGGTTTGAATGTGATACTAAATAGTTTTAGTATCTTACCTTGGGTAAGTGACTTAACCTAACCTCTTTATGCTTCAATTTTACCATCCTTCAACTGGGAACAACAGAATGTACCTACTACATTTGTTAGAAGGATAAAATGAAATTACTATTTCATAAAGCACTCAGCAGAGTACCTGGCCACTGAAAGGGGATCCAACAAATCAACAACATTTATTGGCTGAGTGCAGGCGCTATTAAGATGAAAGGGATGCCCTGATATAGTGATTGAGACATGCTCATCCCTTAGAGCATAGAAAGGTCCATCTGACTGCTATGATTTCACTCCTTCTGCTATGGGAGGGTATAATAATACGGGAGAAATTTGGATTTTCAGTTACTTTTCCTAAAAGGGAGGTAATAGCAATGGTCTCACCAGCCAACAAGCAGTGTGTTCTGCCCTCTTGGTAATTACAATTCAGGCTGGAAATTAACTCACTGGCATTATGATTTATATAGATCTGGCTCTTATGGGCAGGGTTACTGTGAGGTGGTCTTCCTGAACGTACTCAATTCTGGGTACCACTGACAAAATCGAGATTCTGGATCTGTAAAGGTGACAGTGCAATTCCGTGTCCTGTGACTCTGTTAGGGCTAGATCTGCCACCCCAGGACCCTGCTTGAGCTGCCAGCCCTCAGTGCAAACTGTCCCTGAGGTAAAATACTTCTGAAATAACTCCAATTACTGATGCCATGCGACAAAGGTAACTATATAATGAAAAACTGGAGAAGACAGGGAATAGATTTTTTTTAGAAGTCATTATTAATACCCTTATATAAATTCATAGTAAAGTCTCATTTAAATCCCAAGTACAATAGCAAAAAAAAAAGTGATAACGATGAAGGAAATAAAATCAGAAAACGTCAAAATCACTACGAAAAGACAAAAGAAAAAGTTCTAGACATATTTAAATATTCAAGAGAAATCTTGAACAGAAAAAGACTATCAACAAATCCTATCAATCTTTCCTTGATTTTAAGACACAAAACTCAGAAGGCTACCGTAAAACAATATCTATTTTGTACTTTCCTCCGGTCTTACTCTACAATGTGGATTTTGTCTTTGTGACATCTCCACATCTCTGTGACGTTAATGAGAAACAAATCTTTCCAAAATTTTAACATCAAATATTTAAAGCATCTATTGTTGCTTAGTGTGTAAGTAGAGGAGTTAAAAAATTGTGCCTTCATTGAGTCAGGAATTACAATAATGTGCTACAAGGAGTAATATAAGCAGGATGCAAGAGAAAATTTAGCAGACTCCAGGGAGAGAGACTGCCCCAGACCAAATGGATCTCTCATCTATTTGCATTAAGAATTTGCTATGTCCTTAGTCTTGCACATAGTTACCGTTTGGGGACTAAGTGGCAACGTTTGCTCAGGACGAGAAAAGCAATTAGAGAATTTCCAAAGCCATGGCTTAGCATCATTATCTTGTTGAAGCCATCCAAGTGTTCTACTGCAGGAGTTCTCAGTTCCGTTTCCTTCCATCATACAGCCATACAAAGTGGTTCAACATTCTTTCATCTTTCTTTTCTTTCATTCTTCCACCCTGTTAAGAGTGAGATTTCAATATTATTTATTTGCATAAGTACAAATTTTATTACTGAAATCTGAGACTACAACTATATTTATGGTGTATAGGTCATTGCAAAGAGGGTTGATGGGACCAAATCCAGGAACTCTTAATGCTGTGACCAAAGACTGAGTTTTCCATAGGATGTAACAGCCACTCAGTGGTGCTATGTTTTCCTGATGGAGATACAAGATTTAGCCACTCATATCCAGGATTAGTGATGTGGGAAAGTAAAAATAAATGTAAATGTCTTCCAAGTTAAGAAAAAAAAATTATGGTGCAATGGCTCCCAACAAGTCAGATCTTGGAACACAAGTAGAATAGCTATCAAAACATATTACAGCTTACTAAAATTGGTAAACTTGGTTGACTATTTATGCTTGAACCCTAACTACATCAACCTGATGTTTTAAAAAGTCTATCATCTTCCATTCCTTACGTTTCATAGGTCTTCAAACAAAAATGAACTCTGGACGAGCCCTATTTCTTTTCAGCCATGCTTGAGAGAAGTAGCCACATCTTGGACACCTGCATAACCGGGAGAGAAACCTCTCCTCTTCACTTGGCTGGAGCCAAGCTCCTCCAGCCCACAGCAGATGTTTTCTATATAATATTTCTTAATTCTTCTCGACTATCACTCACTGAACACTCTACTTGGGAGATTCAAAAAGTTAACAGAAGACAGCATATAATTTGAGTAAAAGAACCACCACATGTCCTCATTCCCAATTATGTAAGATCGTGAAATTGATTTCAGAGCAACCTATCCCACTGTGTCTTTGATATGAGTATTGAAGGTCCAAATTAAGTGACCTCTGTGGACTTTGAATTTGATTCAGCTACAAAACAAGTCGAACCAACCTCTTAGTTTACTTATTATGAAAGTGGAATCTGCTATACCACCAAAAATCTAACAGAGAAATCTCAAGTCCCAGATGTGCTCTTATCTACTCCAGAGCAACAACACTCTACAAGTCTTAAATGATACGATAAAAGCAGATCCAATCAGTAGTAGCCATTGGGCACACAGGCGGCCTGCCAGTGGTAAGGACAAGGAAGTCTCATTTCCAAGCCCTCACCACCATGCCCCAACCACCTCCTACTCTTACCGACAATGGCCATTTTAAGGTTATTAATTTATCTTTCAGAAATTTCTGGGCATATAGAGAAGAATTTCTTTTAGCTATCTCCCTGATAAGATGCTCTTTTCAAGAGATTTTAACATCTACATAGTCCAGTGAGGGGAGAGATGACTATATAAGCACTATGTCTAAAATATAGGAAAACCAATCACAAAAAGCAGGGGTAGGCAAACTACTGCCTAAAACTATAGCCAAAACCGGCCCACTGCTTGTATTTAAATGGCCTGCGAACTAAGAATGTGTTTCACATTTTTTAATTCTTGGGAGAAATCAAAACAATATTTTGTGACAAAGCTACATGAAATTCAGATTTCGGTGTCTACGACTAGTTGTATTTGAGACACAGCCAAGCTTATTGAAGTCCTATGGCTATGTTTGCACTACAACTGCAGAGTTAATTATTTGCAAGAGACTGTAGATCATATACCTACAGAGCCAAAAATATTTACTATTTGGCCCTTATGTAGAAGCTACAAAACTTTATTAAGTTTCAGTTTCTTCCTCAGTCAAGTGTGCCTAATTTCTCCCCTGCCCACCTCAAAGCATTACTATGGGGGAAAAAAATCAGATAAAAGATGCCACCATCTGTTTGTCTTCACCGCTGTATGGCTTGTGCCAAGCACGGGGCTCCTACATAGTATATACTAAGGAAATATTTGTTGAATGAGGGAATGAATAAAGCAGCTATTTACCTACAAAAACTGGAGCTAATCTGGAGACAGAGATGGAGTTAACTGCCACAATGATAGTAAATTATGGTACTTGTTCTTCCTATTAAATACAGACCTCATCTACCCTATCTTCTCTCTAGAGCCTAAGAATTTGTGATGTTCACGACATACACTTCAACATGCTCTCTCAAGCCCCTTCAAGGCCAATCCTGAAAGTGAGCTAAGGTGTCAAGTAAAATACAGTTTACAAAGCTTTTTTGTTTAACATTATTTATTTCCTCATTCAGCAAATATTTACTTAGTATCTACTATGTAGTAAGCCTGTGCTTGGCACAAGGGATACAATGAAGGAAACAACCAGACACTGCGATCCATTTATGTCATCTTTTTTCCCACAGTAAATCTGTGAGAAAGACAAGGGAGAAATTAGCCACATTTTTACAGAGGAGAAACAGAAGTTAAATGAAATTATGTAACTTGCCCAAGATCACACAATAGAAAGGGAAAAGAACCAGGCTTGTCCACCTCTTTCTATCACACCAAGGTACCTCTGGTATCGCTCAACACGAGCAATAGAAAGTATAAACGTATTAGCTTGTTAGTGGCCTGCACCCGGAAATTTTCCTAAATATTCCTGGGAATGACGTGATGTAATTCAGGTAGTCAAAGCAAGTTCTGTTTGATTTGAGTGGAAGTCTCACTTCCGCCATTATCTCTCAGTCTTTGAGCAATTCAGATAGTGGTTGAGAGCCCAGACTGTGACATCAGACTGTCCTCCTATCAATCCCCAATTCTGCCGCTTCCTATCTGTGCAGCTTTGGACAATGCGCAACCTCTCTGAACCTCAGATCCCATCTGTAAAATGGGCCTGATGATAATAGTAGCACCTTCATAGGTTGTTGTTTGTATTAAATGAGACAAAGTAGAAAATTTAGGAGTGGCCTTCTCTCAACACCCAATCTAGTCCTCAACACCCCACATCACCGCATCCCATTCCTGGGTATTTCTGTAGTTTTTCACAGTTCTTCTTCCTAAAATTATCTTAGTTGCTTGCTTTTTTATTATCTGTCTCCCCCACGTAAATATAAACTCCACAGTAGTACATATGGATCATGTTTTCTTATTCATTATTGTATCTCCTGCACCTAGCACAGTGTCTGGCACCCACCAACAACTCCTGAATGAATGCAAAGTTCAATAAATGCCTCAGAAGCCCATTTAGGTTTCAGTTTCCCTGTATGCAAAACAGAATATTTATGCTCAGAGATGTTAGAAAGTGCAAAAGATGTAACTTGAAAGCTCTAGGTAATAAAAGAAAGGTGCCAGGGAAACTCTAAAAGGTGTATCACAGTGTCGCAGTACAATTATTGGGAGTGGTTCAAGTCCTAAGACAACTCAACGCTCAGTCAAGCCAGAGGCTACACCCTAGGGAGTGCTGATAGACCGAGGAGGGTGCAAAACGCTGGGGGGCGGGAGGGTTGCAAAAACACCAGCTGTTCCCTTCCTCTCTTAAACTTCCAACAAGAAGGGTTGCTCTCCACACCTGGAGGGCCCCAAAGGGAGAAAGGAGACAAGTGTGGGCAGGGAGCCAAACACCCCCAAAGGGCAGCAGAGGCGCTGCAATGACAGTCGTGAATTGACCCGAAAGGGAGACAACTCGAACCTGTAGCGGGGGCTTGCCCGGTGGGTCCCATTCCTTCCCCTCATACCAGCCAACCTCCCCCACCCCCGCCGGCAACAGGCAAAAGGAGGGGACGCTCTCCCCCTCTCCAGCCTGGTGGCCCCAGAGCACTGGACGCGTCGGGGACTACTTCCCAGCGCTGCCAGCAAACTCACCTCAGCCGCCGGCTCCACCTCCGCTCACATTCCGGCCCCACCGCCTTCCCCCCCCCCCCCCCAGGCCCTTTGTTTTGATTCCCGACTCCGCAGCTCCCGCCGCCGCCGCCAAGCGCACCCTCCACTTCCGCTTCCGTACCGCACCGCCCCTGTCGCAAAACCGACGCCCTTCTCTCTTCCCTGCCTCCGCCCCTTCCTCCGCCCCTCCCCCGCCGCCGCGTCCTCCCCGCGCGGGGCGTGCTGGGAACCCCGGGGGGGGGCGGGGCCTCGCGGCCCTGCAGCCTCGTCAGGCTCAGTCCCCTCCCGATAAACCCCTAAATAGGGACCTTCCCGGGGACCGACCCCGGCTTTTTTGGCGAAAACCCCCAGTTTAAGAAAGGCTTGCCGCTGGCTTATCGTTGTGGCGTGGGAAGGAACCTGAAAGCGGAGATTTAGGGTGCTTGTGAGGTGGAACCCGGGGAAAAAATCTGCCAACCGGGATTTGTCACCGTTCAGCTCTTTCGGGCTTTTGAGGGAAGGCGACTTAAAAGGGATTTTGATGAAAAACCTGATCGTTTTGGCTTTTTTTCTCTCTTACTCTTGTCACGTGATGACCCTACTTTTTTTTTTTTTTTTTTAAATTAAATGACGCATATTTGCTACAGCATCCTTTATCTAGTGCAACCTAGCGGCGAGTGGAGAAAAAAATAACTGCCAACTGGGCTGCCCGCGAGGTCCTTCGGGCCGGCAGGGCGCCTCGAGAAGTTGTGATCCAGCTGGCAAAAAGAAAGCCTGTGCCAAGACTAGGCTGGATTTTTGTCACCAGCAATTAAGAGGTCCTCGTGACTTAAGTAAGAAAACGTGATTTTTTTAAGTCCTGGTCCAAAGCTCGTTGCAAATGAATACAACTTTTCCAGTGCCCACCTAGGTGAGCAAAAAGGAGACTTTATAGTTGCAAAAGCCATGTGAAGCCAATAACAGCTTGTGTTGTTGGTGGCTAGATTTGCCATGTTTGGGGTTTTTTGGTTTTTGGGGGGTTTTGTTTTGGGTTTTTTTGCTTCAGATTCTTTACTTATATTTGAAATTTTTGAAAAATTGTTTTTAAGTAGGCACAACGGACATTTCTGAAACTACCAGCTGCTCACTATTTCCTGTTGCAAATTGGGAGAAAAACAAAGCATATATATTTTAAATCTAGACATAGTTTACGATGCAATAGCCGAATGCTACGTAAAAGATTATTTCTGAAGTTTGCTAAGAAACAGGTTAACTTTGCATAAGGATCAGCAAGTAAAAATTGCCGAAAGAGAACTTTTTTCCCCCTGAAGTCTGTACTGTGAGGCAACTTCATTAGGCAATCCACATTAAGTGGGGGAGATTTCAGGGGAAGCTGATACATCCCTGTAGACGTCCTTGTAGACAGGTATTGTGGAGGGCAAGATCAAACACATAGCTGAAGAACCCTTTGTGCTTGTATTCCATTTCCAGAAGGCAGATGACAAGTCCACACATCATCTGCCTGCTTAGGTATTTATTACTGCTGAGTAAATCTTCATTGTGTCTGTGTGTGGTAGTATTCTCCAAGTGGGAATTAGAACAGATGAAAAACAACCCTGTTTCTAGCGTTTTGTTTTTTTCACAGTACCAAAAAATATGCTTCTCTTTAGAGATTTTTTTCTCTCCTTTTCATTCTAGTTGAGTATCTCTGAACACAGACAGTACTAACTAAAAATATAAAAAGGAAACAATAATAGTGGATTTTAAAATTGCTTTTTATAATAAAGATAATATCTTTTATAATAAAGTTAAAATAAAATAAAATAAAGATCAGACACATTTTGTTTGACATTGCTTGGCATTCTTTCAAGTCCAGAGCTGTGCCTGGTGTCAATAAGTAAATGCAGTAAATAAAAATGTTATCAATCATACTAAATGGAAGGCTAATGAAAAGTTTAGTGTTTTGAAATAATAAATTATGATGGTAGAATTTAAGCAAGAGAAACCCAGCTTTCTGCTCATTAATATCTGAAAGCTACAAGGAAAACATTGAATAGAGAGAAAAAAGTTTTAATTAAAGTATACCAAAATTTCCCTTTCATTTTTTTAAGGTTTTATCCAATAACAAACCCATTTACCTAAACACCTATTCCTGAAGAGGAGTTTAATGATAATCATTTCAATATCTTCTCCCTTTTATTTTTAATGGAAAAATGAAGGAAATTGAAAATCAACTGGTTTAAATGATTTAATGTCATGTAGTCAGTACTGATAGCTCATCAACTTGTGGTTCAGCTTATCTTTAAACTGGGGTGATTATTCTCTGCCCAGAAACCTCACAGAATGGTGAGGCTCTGGAAAGTGTCAAGGGGGTGCAAATGATTTATTAGCATTTGGGGCCAGGATGGAAGTTTCCTAAAAGACACTTTGATACTTAACCCCGTTGATGTAAGTGGTAGTTCCCTTTTGCATCTCCGAGCTTCTTTCAGGAAGTAGCAAGGAGTCGAAGTAGAATTAAAGGTCATTCTTAACCATGGCAGGGATGCAGGAGGGATTCTATGACTGGTTGGAGGCCTCAAAGCAGCTAAGATCTCTGCCTGTAGCATTGTGCTGAAGAACACCAGTGTAGGAGTCAAACAGACCCAGCTTTGAAGTCTGATTTGTTATTAATTGTGAAACCTTGGGCAATGCATTTAACTTCCTGCACCCTTTTCTCAGCTTTAAAATGAGGACCATAAAAGTGCTTTCCTGTGGTTCTCATCATCTGGGTCTCAGCTCCATTGTCACCTGGTAGAGTGGCTTTCCCTGACATTCTATCTGCAGGGACCCCTCCCCAGCCCCTTTCTATCATATGACCTTGCTTTAGTCATAGCACTTATTAGCATCTGACATTATTTCACTGTTTCTGTTTGCTGATTTAGTGTCCTTTCTTAGTACTATAAGCCCTTTGAGGACAGGTGTCTTGTTTGACATTTATTTTGATATAAGTGAGTGCTCAATAAATATTCGTTGGTGAACATCAAGAAGTTAGCATTATGCCAGACCTAGATAACCAATTGAAAAATCATGATCACTACATAGATTGTACTTAACTATGTGCTTAGGCACTGTCCTAAACGTTTTGCAAATGCCAAGTTGACTCATTTCGTCTCTGCATAACCCCATTTTATAGATGAGGAAAGTAAGTCACAGAGAGAATAACTTGCCCAAGATCACACAGCTACTAAGGGACAGAGCAAGGATTCAAAGCCAGGCTCGAAAACAATCTCCTGTAAAGGAGTTTTGCTGCCTTTGAAGAAGATAATGATGTGAAAATTGTTATATTGGTTGTGGGACTTCCCTGGCAGTCCAGTGGTTAAGACTTTGCCTTCCAATGCAGGGGGCGTGTGGGTTCCGGGTTGGGGTTCCATCCCTGGTGGGGGAGCTAAGATTCCCACATGCCTCCCAGCCAAAAAACCGAACATAACATAGAAGCAATATTATAACAAATTCAATAAAGATGTTAAAAATGGTCCACATCAAAAGGTCTTAAAAAAAAAAGAAAATTTTATATTGGTTGTAAAGTTGTGGGGAGGACCTGGGGCATTGCTTATCCTCACTGGACCTAGATCTTTGTCCTATCTGCTTTGGGGAAAAGCCAAGAACAGGAAAATGCAACCGGTGTCAAGGGGAGGGAGTCATATTTTCTTGAAGTGCGTGGCCCGCAAATCCCAGCCCGTCCCCCCGGTGTCCAGGGAGCACCCTTTAGCCTCCAAGGCGGGCCAGAACCCTGCCCAGCAGCGGGAGCCTCCCAGGGCCCCTCCCGCCAGCCCGCCCAGGGCCGCCGCGTGGCCATGCCGCGCCCGGGCCCTGGGAAAAAAGTTTCCAAAAGGCGCTGCTCGGCGCTGATTGGCCGAGGCAGACGCGGTCCCGTAGCGCGGCAGCCAATGGGCGGCGCCGGCCGCGGGCGCGGGCGCGGGGGCGGGGGCTGGAGGCCCGGGGCGCACCGCCCCCAGCCGCTGCCGCAGCCGTCGCCGTCGCGGTTCCTCACAGCCGGAGCCGGGTAAGTGCGGAGCTGCGGCCCCCGGGGTGGGGACTTCCTGGGGACTGCCAGCGCCACCGCCACGGCCGCCGGGAAACTCTTCTGCCCGCCCCGGCGCCCGCCACGCTCTCGGGACCCCGGGCCGCCGCCGTGCAGGGGCCCTGGCGCGCCCCTCACTTGCGCGTCGCTTCCCGGGTGCTGGGCTCGAAAATTGCGCTTCCCTGGAGCCTGCCTTCTTAACTTTGTGCCTTCACACCCTCGAGTCCCTCGCGCCTGGTTCCTCACCCTTGCCAGCTTTCTTTCTCTTTCTGCGCTCGCCTCTCTCCGACCCCGCTGCCCTCCCCCTCCGTCCTAGACTTCCTCGGTCCTTCTGCTCTCCACGTCCCGGGTCCCCGCAGCCCGGCCGCTCTGCCCTCCTGTTCCCTCCCACCCCGACTCCCCTGGTCTCCCTTCTCGCTCAGTTTTCTGCCCTTCAGTCCTCGTCATTGCCTTCTGCTGCCCCCCACCGCCCCTCATTCCTCGTAGCCCCCCTCCCGCCCACGTCCCCACCCACCTCCACCCTCGGTGCAGGCCTCTTTCCAAAAACCTCCCTCCTCCTTGGCACTTCCCTCCCTTTGGGAACGTGTTTGGAACGGTCTTCCTCCCTCCGCTTTCCTCAGATCTCTGTTGCAGGACGGTTCAGATTTCCCCTGACAGCACTTTGGGGAAGGATTGGATAAAGGATGAAAACGCTTATTTTACAGCTTGAATGCGGTGGCTGGGCTCACCTGCCTCTGAGGTCATAGGAAACCCCGCCATCACCTTGATATTGCTTTTTGGGGAAGCTACATTATCTTCTCCAGTCATCTCAAGTTCGCTGTCTCCCGAGGGCTCGACCTTCCCGGATTTCTTTGTCCAGGGTTTTATCATGTTGTGCCCCTCTCTACCTTTAGGCCCCTTTTAACTTCCTTTCTAAAGAAACGACCTTTGCAACACGCGCCGGACAGAAATTTCTCATTTTCTGTGCGAGTTTTGTTCATGTATCCTAGGATAGGATGGCATTTTAGGACATGGGTAAGGTACTTTGAAGAGTAATTGGATCCCAGCGACTCCCAGAGCCCCTTGTTATCTGACCCCAGCGTTGGTATTTAACCATTTTTGAAACTTAAAAATGTAGATGATCTATGCTCCTGAAGTGTCAGAGGCCTCTGATTGGTATATTTCATCCCATTTGGTTAATAGTTTCTTAACTTGGCTTATTCTGTTAGGATGTGATTTTTGTTTCCAGAGTGTGTTCTTTTGCTTTAGAACGTGTGAGCCCAGAGAGATTACACTCTGCTTCCTCACAAGATAATTCCCTAACACGAGCATGCCTGCATGTGGAAAGTTTGTGCCTGCAACTGGTACTATGTTTGTACCTAATCCTGACACAGGTGCTTTGTGTCTGCCTCGCTCAGCAGTGCCCAGCACTTAGTAGGTGTTGGGAAATGTTTGAAAAGGAACGGAGGAGGGGAACGCCTCCGTAGGAAAAGCTCCTTCCTTGGCCTCTTGGTTCAAGAAAGTAAAAATTATCCTTGGACAGGATAATTTGTTTTCTTTTCGTCCAAGTTTAAGCTTCTTAAAATTTCAAAAGCAATATGTGCTTACTGCAAAAAACAGTATATATCTTAGAGAAGCGTCAGGTACATGTTCGAATCTCAGTGTCTGCCTTACCCCCATACTGGTATATCCTTACAGACTCTTCTATTTGTATACTCAGAGGGAGATACATTTGCAAACAAAAATGACACTTTCTTAACATATCATAAACTTTCTTCCATATCAGTACATTTACTACTTCTTTTTTTTTGTGGTACGCGGGCCTCTTACTGTTGTGGCCTCTCCCGTTGCGGAGCACAGGCTCCGGACGCACAGGTTCAGCGGCCATGGCTCACGGGCCTAGCCGCTCCGTGGCGTGTGGGATCTTCCCAGACCGGGGAACGAATCCGTGTCCCCTGCATCGGCAGGCGGACTCTCAACCACTGCGCCACCAGGGAAGCCCAGTATATTTACTTCTTAACTGCACCATTTTCTGATCAGTCCTCTGTCAACAGTTAAGTTCCTCCAGTTTTCCCCTCAGTCAATGATGGTGTACACCCTTGAGCATATGTCCTTGCATGCCTAGTGAGGTATTCTGGTAGGTAGGTCATTAAAGACTTTGAAAGCACCGAGACAGAAGTCAGACCTGCTGACTCTTGACTGATTTTGCCCCAGTAATGTCACTTCTGCAAAATGCAAAGCCTGCGTCATAACGTAGAAGCCGTGGGAGCATGTGCCAGTCTCTGGCAGTTTCTTTCTTTTTCTCCCTTTCCCTTCTGCTCTTCCATGTGTTTTGATTGGGAGGGATTGGGGTTGGGGTGGAGAAGGGCCGTTAATTCCTGATGGTTTATATATGTGTGTTGCTCCTGACCAGCTGTGCTGGCTTTCTTCACTCAGAGGAGAGCTGAGAAAGGCTTTGTTTTTTCTAGAGTTTTGAAATCAAAGGTGTGTGTCTCAAGTGTGTTTTCAGACTTTCCTGTTAGGTTTGATCATGGAAAATAGCCGCCCCCCAAAAACTTGCTGAAACACTTTTGTAAGAGTAATAGATCTAAGTTATCCAAAATAGAAAATAAGTACTTACTGGACCACTTGATCCCAGTTTTTGTGCTGTAGCACATACATTTGAGGTACCCATCAGGTTTGTCCACCGAGCTACTGGGGCATGACGGCATCATGGTGTATTGAGAACGCAAGTTAGGAAGACATATCCCTGTGGATCGGATGCAATAAATGAATGCAGTATCCACTTTTAAGAGAGTGGGTACAAAGTTGTGTATGCTGTGACCAAGCATTAACACCTGCCTGACACAGTGCCTTTCAAAAGACTGCATGGACCAAAGAGTGAAACTGACCTCCAGTCTATTGGCAACCCCAGGGAGATCTGGAATTTGAATTCAAAGACTCCCTTGCACTTGGGTCTGGTTTGCCACTCCGTTGCACCTATGCAGATGGCCAAGGCATACAATGTTTCTGCTTTAGCTTCCTAAGAAACCAGGTGATTGCCTTGCTTACCTACCCCTTACAGTTAAGCAGCTTAAAGAGGGTCAAGTTGTTTGGAAATAATGTATTAAATGCCTAACACACCACAACTAGAAGGTGATGATAAAATTTAGTAAATAATGCTGGAAAAGGGGAACCTTTGCCAGTTGTCTTACCTGCTATCTGTGGCAGGGAGTAATGCACATTAGAACTTTCTGAGACATTTTCAAATGGCCAAAAAAAAAGTCAGGTTTTTAAGTATGCTGTTTCATAAGAAAGTGAGGTTCAGCTGTTACTTCTTTCCTCTTAGCCTCTAGCATAGTTTTTCTCTTCCCTAGGGGTGTTTTTAAAATGCAGGGGCTGTAATTAGAGCCACAGTGGAAGCGCCTCCTAAAACATCTCAATTTCATTTCTTTACTGAGGCTTAAGTTATAAGCCTCACTGGCTGTGATAAAGAGCCCTTTTCTAAAACTCATCTGTCGTAAGATTGCAGGTTGAAGGTTATTAAACTCCAGTAACTGTATCAGATACTCCTTATCATGTGCACCTGGGGAGGGGGTAGTTTCCAACATGGCACCCTGTCCTCCAGCCCCTTCCCATTAATGAGATGCCACTCAGGTGCCGAGGGAGAAAGGTTTTCCCCATCCTGTTAAGTATCTTAGGGATTTACAGAAGTAAACTATAAACTAGCCTGCAGAGGGTCTCTTGCTTTTTTCCCTTAACCTCACATCCCCTTCCAGCGAGTGGCTAGTCTCTATCTTTCCCTGTGTCCGTTCCTTCCACAGGCATTTATTGAAAGCCTGTTATATGCCAGGCACTGTTCAAGGAATTGGGAATAAAAAAGTAAGATGGTGAAGGTCCCTGTGCTCAAAACTGACATTCCAGTGGGGGAAGATAAAACAAAAACAAAACTCATAAAGTGATGAAATAAAACAAAGCAGGGGTTAATATGACAGTGAAGGGCTGGAGGAGGTATTTGGTGGGATGTTCAGATAAGGTCTCTCTGGGGAAGACAGTTCAGCTGTGATCTGAACAGCAAGAAGGAAATCTGCTAGCAGAGATCTGAGGGAAGAGCATTCCAGGCAGAGAAAACAGCCAGTTCAAAGACCCTCCTGAGTGGGAGCAAGCTTGATGTGTTCAAGGAACAGAAAGAAGGCAGTGTGGCTGCAGCGTAAGCGAGTGAGGTGTAGGGCTGTAGGAAATGTTTAGAGAAGTAGGCAGGGACTCATTACGTTGAACTTGGACGTGATCTGTTTCCAAACATCAGGAAAAGTCAGTGTACATTCATTTTTCCTAGTTCCTCACTTTCTCACCCTCCTGTACACAGAATTCCTCCCATACCGTGCATTTGAGACTGTCCTCAATATGATCATTAATGGCCACACAGCACTCAGTTACAGTTGCATGGGCTCTGGTCTCTTAACGCTATAGACATTGGTTTGGTGACCCCATACTAGATGAGCTCTGGGCTCATTAAAGCTTGCGGCTTGAGCAAGGATTACCAGAATTAGGTTTACCCTTACCTGTCACCATGGTAATTACTGTTATTTACACTCTAGGTGCTCTATCCTTTGTACTTTCAGCAAACAAGATCTTTCACTCCAAACGTTAATTAGGCTTCTCTTGTAGCAGAAATCCAGACCTAACTGGTCCAACCAAGAAAGGGAGTTGATTATCTCTCCTAACCTTAAATCAGGAATGACTGGACCCAGGTGTCCCAATGATACTGTCAGGACCCAGTCTCTCCACTTCTTGGCCCTGCTTTCCTTTGTTTTGGCTTCATTCTCAGGCAGGCTCCTCCCTTGTGATAGCAAGATGACCACCACGAACCCTAATGGAAAGAGTTTCTTCTCCTCCCTCCCCCCCGCGCTTTATGGAGATATAATTGACATATAATGTTGTGTAAGTTTAAGGTGTAGCATGTGATGGTTTGAGCCGTATATTTTGTGAAATAATTACTACAGTAAGGACAGTTAACAACTCCAGAGAGTTTCTTTCTTGATAGCTCTGCGAAAGGCCTGGGCCTGGACACTCATTGGCTCAGCTTGGGTTACGTGCACCCCTGAGCCAATCATTGGCTCAGTTTGGATTAGGCTGATCCTTGTCATTGGTTCAGCTTGGGTTAGGCCCACCTCTGAGCCCGTTACCGATGATGCTGGAGGCATGAGTAGTCACATGCCTTCTCCCAGATGCAGAAGATGATGTCAAGTCCATCTGAGCCCCATGGAAGGAGTGTAGAATTGATTTCCCCAAGGGAATGTTGGGGTGCTGTTACAGAAAGATGGAAGAGGAATGATGGACTGGAAAAAAAAAATCAAATTAACAATTTTCTACTCCATCCAGCTTCTCTGCTTTAGTCAAGCTTTCGGAGAAGCTCTGTTCCCCAGAAGGGAGTGGGTGGGGACGTGGCATGTTTTCTCTGAATTAGGGAAGGGAGAGAAATTTGGAGGAAGAGGTGTGAATACAGGTCCTAACAAATGTAGAGTTATCAGTAAGTACTGTGCTTGGATGTAGGTATCATTGTTCAGTTTCTACCAGGGATAAAGAAGTTGGTGATTGTGTCCATGTCAGCACTGACATATTTAGTGGAATTATTTGTATACTTAGCCAGATACACAGCTTGTTAGTTATGTCTTGCAGATTGAGGGGTTGTGTTCATTCTGTTGTCCCCAGAGACAGAACCATGAGCTAGCTTGAGGGGAAGAAGGGACTTCGGAGAGATCTCATTTGGATTCCTAATGACCTTTTGAGAAGCTCAGAGTCTTAAATAAATTGAGAAAATAAGCTGTTACATTGAGAGGCTTTATCAGCCGGGAGTCCATAGACTGATAACTGTTAATAGAAATTTGTTCCCTAACCTCTGCTCTGGATAGCTCAGAATCCTGAGTCCAGGCCCTTATCATCACTTCCCTCTGGCTACTGTCTAATGTGTCTCCTTTTCTTCTCATACCCAGTTCTCCAAAATGCCACCTACTTCCTCTTCCTCACCTCCTAGTTACTCCTCCACCCTGTTTATCCCCCCTCCCTGTGTTGAAACCATTCTTGCTCACATCACCAGTGACCGACATTTTGCCAAGTCTTGTGGGTGGATATTTCCCAGTCCTTACCTTACCAGCTTCTCTGTTGCATCTTGGATATTGTGGAACGTTCTCTTTTTTCCCCTTGAAACCGTCTACTCCCGGGACAGCTCACTCTTCTGGTTCTCATCTCTCTCACTTGTTTCTCCTCTGTCTCTGATCACTGTTTCTCTTCCCAGCTTTCAGACACTGGCACTCCTCAGAGATCCATAAATAGTTCTCAGTCAATTATCTCATGGTTCTGTCACAAGAAAAAAGGAAGAACCAGCTACAAACTCATGATTCTTAAATTTGTATTGTTAGCCTGGACTTCACCCCGAGTTTCAGATCCAGTGTTGCATCTCAGTGTATCACAGGCACGTCCAATTAAAAATGTCCCAAGCTGGGTTCAGTATCCCCTCACCCTAAAGACTTTTCCTTCTGATTCTCTGTCTCTGGTGATGGGGATGGTGGTGGCACCTGGTTGCCTAAGTTAGAACCCGTGAGACATCCTCCCCTCTCCTCCCCTCCCCCCCCAAATGTAATAAATCAGCAAGTCCTGGTAGGTTTTTTTTTTTTAGTACATTTATTTATTTTATTTTTGGCTGCGTTGGGTCTTCTTTGCTGCACGCGGGCTTTCTCTAGTTGTGGCGAGCTTAGTTCCCGTGCGTGGGCTTCTCATTGGGGTGGCTTCTCTTGTTGCGGAGCACGGGCTCTAGGCGCGCGGGCTTCAGTAGTTGTGGCTCATGGGCTGTAGAATGCAGGCTCAGTAGTTGTGGCGCACGGGCTTATTTGTTCTGCAGCATGTGGGATCTTCCCGGACCAGGGCTTGAACCCGCATCCCCTGCATTGGCAGGCAGATTCTTAACCACTGCGCCACCAGGGAAGCCCACTGGTAGGTTTATCCATGGAATGTAATGTGCAGGTGGGCTGTATTTTGTCTGGGTTTAGTTTTAGTTTTTTGGCAATGTTTTTTGCCACATTTAATCCAACATAAAGTCTAGGAATTTTTTTTCCCCATTAAAGATCAGCTGTTTAACCAGATGTGGGTAATAATTTTAAAACTTTCTCTTCTAGACATCATGAGACAAGAATAGTAATCTTTTCCCCTGTTTTCACAATGGAGGACTCGGGAAAGACTTTCAGCTCCGAGGAGGAAGAAGCTAACTATTGGAAAAACCTGGCTATGACCTACAAGCAGAGGTCAGTTCTCCAAAGTTCACCTTGCTTTTTCTTCCCATAGTGATGGCAGCAACCATTTATTGTGGGCCTACTATGTGCCAGGCACTGTGAAGGGCTTAACATACATCATCTCAGTTAAATCTCAACACTGTTCCATGGAGAAACCATTCTCACCCCATTTTACAAATGAGGAAACTGAGCCTCAGTGAAAGCAAGTCAACTTGCCCAAGGTCAGACAGCCAGGGGAATAGCAGAGCTGGAATTTGAACCCCAAAGCCTAGGGTCCTAATCAAACGGCTGTGCTACTTCCCAGCTTATTTTCTGGCAGGGTTTTATCAGCTCCTGGATGCTGTATCTGGTCTGCCCTTCGTGTGTGGGGAAAGAACTCCCTATGCCTAGCAAAATGGGTTGTTACAGATCTTTAAATTTGAAACCAGTGTTTCAGTGCCCATATCTGGGAGCTGTGTGTGTGTGTGTGTGTGTGTTTAACGTTGTTTCTTTTTATTTCTCATGGACTCTTGTAATCTACCCAGGGAGGTCTTATTCCGGCTCCTCTAATTTCTTTATGCTTAGTTTGATTTAAAGAGAATTTAGGCTTGGTGTTAAAAAAAAAAAAGATATCCCTTGACTTTTAAGGATTGAGAAGGTAGAATTGGGCGTTTGGGATATGGGGCAGGGACCCATGATAGTGGTGTGATGAGTGAGCATTTGTATTATGTCCAGTTTCTACTTGCAAATAAATCAGAGAATACACAATCCAAAGTGTGCTTACTACATGTTGGGCTCCAAAAAATACAAGTGGAATGAATGCGTGGAGAGTGAATTGGTTAAGAAAGGGCTATGGAGTCAGGCACACCTGGGGGCAGGCCCAAGCTCTGTTTGACTTGCTTGACCTCGAGACAAGTCACCTCATCTTCTCATCTGTATAATGAGGACAATGACAGTTTCTGCCTCAAAAGGCAGTTGAATAAAGAGCTGATACATGTATAACAGCAGCATGTAAGCGCTCAGTAAATGATCAGCTAACATCTGGGAATTCTGTAGGGCAGAGAACACGCAAGAGGAACTCCGAGAATTCCAGGAGGGAAGCCGAGAATATGAAGCTGAATTGGAGACGCAGCTGCAACAAATTGAAACCAGGAACAGGGACCTGCTGTCAGAAAACAACCGCCTTCGCATGGAGCTGGAAACCATCAAGGTGAGGGGGTGAGAGGAGACGCATGCAGGTGTGGATGGTGCCCAGCGTTGTGACTGGAAAAGGGAGCCTGCAGACGTGGCCCCGGGCTCACTCCCACCCCCAGGCCTGCCGGGCGTGTGTGACACTTGAACTCTTTATGCCCCTGATGGAGGCGCTCTGTGAGAGGCAGGTCTCACACATGTCCCACAGCCATTCTTGGCTGTTGGTGACAATCCTGCAAGGCACATGGAAGGTAGACCCTTCTAGAGTATGGAGTGTCTCTGGAATTGCTGATTGTGATAAGGCCTAGGGTTATGCTGTCCAGAATTGTCGCCCCTAGCCACGTGCGGCTACTGACATTTAAGTTAATTAAAATAACTAGAAATTTAATTCCTCAATCATACTAGCCAATATTTCAAGTGCTCAAAGGCCACACGTCTCTAGTGGGTGTCATTGTGTGACAGAGAGGCTGTAGAATGTCTCCATCATTATGGAAAGTCCTGTTGGACAGAGCAGATTCCTCAACCTGGGCACTGTTGACATTTGAAGGTAGCTACATGATTCTCTTGTGCGGGCCGAGTTTCACACTGTGGGCTGTTTAACAGCATCCTGGTCTCCACCCACTAGATACCAGTAGCACCCCCTCCCCCAGGTTGTGACAACCAAAAATATCTGCAGACATTGCCAAGTATCTGGAGAACCACTTCTCTGCAGGGTAAAGAATGCCTTTCTGTAGAGCTTAGCAGATGATCACAAAGTATAACTCTGTGGCCTAGGGACAGCTCTCAGCCATCACTGCCCGGCAGGGTCACCTGGCCAGCTTCATAAATGTCAGACAGGCCTGGACCCACCCCGCCCTGAGATTCCCATTCTCAGGAAGTCTAGGTGGGGCCCCAGCATGTCTGCATGTCTTGTTTTTTTTTTTTTTTTCTTTTTAAAACAAAGCTCCTCATATATTTTGATGAGCCACTGGGAGAACTAGCCAAGGCCTTGCAGTGTGAGTCCAGGGCTAGGTGTGATGCACGGTGGAAGGAGATGTGTCCCTTGCCCTCTGGAAGCTTTGCGGAGAAGACAAACCTGACAGCCAGAAACACTTAGTGAAAAGATGCTCAGTTATGTGGTACTGACCATGAGATCCTCCTGAGAGAGATTTGCACGGGTTGTAGACAGCATCATGGAAGAGATGGGAGGGACTTGAGCTGGTGTTTGAAGGTATGTGTGTGTGTGTGTGTGTGTGTGTGTGTGTGTGTGTGTGTGTGTGTCTGTCTGTCTGTCTGTCTGTCTGTCTGTCTGTCTAGCCAACAACTTGGCGTACAAGGGTTTGATGAAGAGTTAATATGGAACTGCCACAGACACGGGCAAGAATGACTGTCAAGTGGACCTTGGGAATCTGGCTTTACTAGCACAGATTGGGAGAAAGCGGGGCCAGCACATGGATTGGGGATCAAGGGGTGAGGAGTAGCAGAGGAAGGACCACACAGACCGTAGAAACTGAGCAGTGGACTCTTAAGCTTTTACGGCATAGACCACAGAGCCCAAGCTGGCCACCCACAGGTCAGTCTGGCCCATAGATGTTGTTTGCTTAAGCCTTTAGTGGTTTTCACTTAACATTGTATCATGAAAGTTTTCAAGCACACAGTAGGGTTGAAAGAATTTTCCAGTGAACACCTGTATCCACCACCTGGGCTCTACCGATGACCTTTGCCATACTTACATACTTTATTATATATCTGTCCATCCATCAATCTATCTTCCCAATGCATTTCAAGGTGAATCACCGACATCTCTACACTTCCCTGTAAATACTGCAGTAGGCTGTTAACTAGAGGTGAGGGTTTGCTTACGGTTTGTTCTTTTGATAGTAAAATTTATATCTTTAGTGGGGTTTTTTTTTTTAATATTTAGTATCAACATTCAGAGTTGTGAGGCTTCTTGTAAAAACTTAGATTTCCGACTTCCTTTGATCTTCCTTCTGTGGATCTGGCTACCCCAGGCCGGCCTTCTTCCACACCGGCAAAAAGCTGAGTTGTGGTTGCTTAGACAGAGCAAGCCTTCTCCAGTTTGCCCTGGTCCCCACTTCTGTCCTTTCCCCCCCAACTCTTGACACCGGGGACTGAGTGTCTTTTGCTGCTTACACGTGGCCCACGTCACTCATTTTGTTAACAGCCTGGCCCCTGCCCTAGGCACTGGGGAATCTTTACAACCCTTACACTGAAGGGGGCTCAGGGATGGGAAGACTAGTGGTATGAACCATCGTTTGGAGAGGGTAGGAGGATGTGCTGACTAAATATCGTGCAGTTGCTAAGTAATTAACCACTTCCAGACTGAGCCATTGAACCGGCAGAAGACCTCTTCATTACAACCACATGGCAGGTTCATGAGACACAGTGTGTGGAGCAGGCGAGGAAACAGAACTACCTTGGAGTGAAGAACTGCCCCCAGCACATATTTCTGTCACCTAAGAGGAAAGTCTTCAACTGAGTCAGACTCCTTGACAGTGGCTTATTCATTGCAAGTTGAATAAAAACGCTTGTAAGGGATCCAACAGAGCATCTATTGATGCCTCCATCAGCTGACAGTTTATTATAATTAGCCCCAAATGAAAGCGCAACAGCTTTTCATGTCCCCAAGTTCAAAGGACAACATTTGAATCCTTATGCTGGTGGACAAGCCCAGTAACTGCGTCTTCTTGGAACCTGTGTTGGAACTTAGGTTAGTGACCTAGGATCCTGTGCCCTCCTGTTTTATTTGGGGAGGCACCCAAATCAAGGGTGGGAAGCCGTCAGAGCCACGCCTGGGAATTCGCCCATGCCTGGGCCTGGTCTGCCTCTGCTTGTCTGAGCCAAGACACTTCCTGTGCTCGTAGCCAGGAAACAGTATCAGAGGAGACAGAGCAGCGTAAGGATGTGACACCCCTCCCTGTCCTCGCCTTGTAAATAATCTGCCTGTTCTGTGGACCTTCTTCTTCCACCATGGCTCTGGCCACACCTCTCTGGCCCGGTCACCATTACATCACTCTCCCCAGCGCCTCCAGACTGTTTCTAGCAACAGCTTTGTTTACTCGACTGACTCAAGAAGAGGAGTTGGCCTGTTTTTCTAACTTTCTAATTAGACTTGGGCCTTTCCTGTGGGAAGTGAGTGTTTTCTTTCATGTTTGTAGATGAAGGAAAGGTGGTAAGGGTGTTTGATGATGGAAAGTAATTAGAGAGAGGAGCCAGAGCCGGAGTGAGTGAGTGAGTGAGTGAGTGAGTGAGTGAGTGAGTGTGTGTGTGTGTGTGTGTGTGTGTGTGTGTGTGTGTGTGTGCATGTGTGCGTGCGTGTGCGCACGCGTACATGTGATCAGTTCCCGTGTGACCTGGATGGAAGTGGTTGAGGGCAGTTTAGCATAGTAGTTCTAAGAGCGCAAGCCCAGGTGGCCGGGATGGATCTTGGCCCGGTCACGTGCTTCCAGTTGACTTTGGGCTGATGAAGTGACTGAACCTCAGTTCCCATGTCTCTGAAATGGCGTTAAATGAGGCAACAAAAACAGCGTCCTGAGCCCAGAGGCTGGTGCAGAGTAGACATGTGGCAAATGTTAGCTGCCATAGCTGGGCAGCAGCAGGTTGTTGAGGCGTCATCTGGGCTGTGCCTTGCCTTGGAAAGCACCAGCTAGATCACACTAAACTTTTTTTGGTAAAAACAACAGTTTTGTTTTTTTCCTTCTTCCCTTCCCTCCTGCCTCCCTTTCCCTCCCTCCCTTCTCTCTCTCCCTCCTCAGAGGCCCAGAAGTTCCTAACTCCCCCATGCCACAGGGAGAGTGTCCTGGGTCACAAAGTCAGAACAGTTGTCAAACTGAGTCCATGATGTCCTGATCTGACTGTGAGGCACAGGCAGCGAAGTCATTGTGATTCCTGCTATTCTGTCTGTAATCCAGGGATATCATGTGAAGTGCATCGGTTTTGCCCTTGTGGATCAGGCTCGGAGAGGTTTATGAGGCTTTCTGTGGCTGTGGACACCTTGCACAAAATGATTCCTTTGAAGATAGTTGGGGGCTGCTTGATGCCAGAGGCTGCAGGGACCAGTGTGGGAGGGGGCAGGGTATAAGATGCTCAGGAAGCATGCGGGACTTGACAGCTTGATGGCCCCCTGTTCCCCCCATCATCCCTCATTTGCTTAAGAGTCCATGTCTGTGGACAGAAGGTTCTCCTGACTGAGCTTAGGCTTGTCCTCTGGCATCCTGA
This sequence comes from Aethalodelphis obliquidens, assembly GCF_003676395.1. NCBI lineage: Eukaryota > Metazoa > Chordata > Mammalia > Artiodactyla > Delphinidae > Aethalodelphis > Aethalodelphis obliquidens. Next base: position 949,677 of record NW_020837962.1, on the reverse strand, counting down.
GTGAGTGTGATGGGAAGGCTGGTCCCACAAAGATCCTAGAATAAGGGAGAGAGAAATCCCCTAAAGAAATTGGCGTGGGACTTCCCTGGTGGTGCAGTGGTTAAGAATCCGCCTGCCGGTGCAGGGGACACGGGTTCGAGCCCTGGTCCGGAAAGAATCCCACATGCTGTGGAGCACCTAAGCCTGTGAGCCACAGCTACTGAGCCTGCGCTCTAGAGCCCGCGAGCCACAACTACTGAAGCCCGCGCACTGCAACGAAGAGTAGCCCCTGCTCGCCGCAACTAGAGAAAGCCCACACGCAGCAACGAAGACCCAACAGCCAAAAATAAATAATAAAAATAAATTAATTGTAAAGAAATTGGCGTGCCGGTGGGGCTGTGCAGAGGGGGAGGAATGGATGCTCAGCAGCTAGGGACAACACACATTCACTGCAGCGGAGAGGGTTATGTCCCAGGATTAACCTTCGATGTCCTAAGGAGATGACAGGGAAGGGAGATAAACATCCTCGTCGGGAGTCTTAAATCATTCACTCAGTGTTGATTCTGTCCTTCAGGAGAAGTTTGAAACGCAGCATTCTGAAGGCTACCGGCAGATCTCAGCCTTAGAGGATGACCTTGCCCAGACAAAAGCCATTAAAGATCAACTTCAGAAATACATCAGAGAGCTGGAGCAAGCCAATGATGACCTGGAAAGAGCCAAACGGTACGTTGGGAAGGAGAAAAGAGGTTTGGGAGCCTTTTGTCTCTGGGTACCAGGCACTGTGCTGAGGTAGAGAATTCAGCACTGAGCAGAGCCAGTGCCCTTGTGGGTCCTACAGCCTCATAGGAAATGGGCAACAGGCAGCAAGTGCTGCAAGTCCAGGGTGCTGTGGGAGCATGTAATTGATTGTATTAATTTGTCCATTGCTGGGAGAATATTAGGCAAGGCTTCCCAAAGGAAATGCCATTTAGGCTGAGACCGAGGGATGCCTAGGCATTTTCACTCTTCCTAGGGGAAGAGTGTGGAGTGAGAACATTCCAGGCAGAAGGACAAGCATGTGCTCAGTAAATAGGCCCTAAGATAGGACAGTATTTCTTAAACTGATGTTCTGAAGTTTAGCAGAATACTAACAATAATAAATAAATTATTGAATATCTACTCTGAGCCAGGCACTTATTTTTTTCTTAAGAAAACTTTTTTTTAAAGATTTAGATATAAATTACATACAGCGATACACACAGATCTTAAGAAGTATACAGTTTCATCAGTGTGGACAGTTGTGCACATGCCCCACACTCCTGTTGAGACACGGGCCCTTGGCACTGCACCCACAGCTCCCTGCATTCTTTTTTGCAGTTGCTTTAGGGACCCCAGTACACACGCTCAACTTTTCAGTCTACTTCATTAATAATGTACCAAATACAACGGCCTTGCAACCTTAAGAGTTTCACTTACCATCCTTGAACTTTATGTGATAGCCGTAATGCGAGAAGGTAAGAGAGTAAAAAGATAGCCTTTTATATCTACCCACAGATTTACAGTTTCTGGTTCATTCCTTCTTGAAGTTTCCCTCTGGTTATCATTTCCCTTCAGCTTGAAGAACTTCCCTTAGGGTTTCTTGTGGTGCAGGTCTGCTGATGGTGAATTCTTCTCGCTTTAGTTTATCTGAAAATGTCTTTCTTTTGCCTTCATTCTTAAAGGATATTTCCACTGGATGTGGAATTCCAGGTTGACAGGTGTTTTTTTTCTTTCAGCACGTTAAAGATGTTCTGCTGTCTTCTGGTCTCCTTGCTGGAGGTCAGAAGTTAGTGGTCATTTGAATAGTCACTCCCCTGTATATAATATGGTGTTTTTCTCTGACTGCTCTCAGAATTTCTCTTTATTTTTGGTTTTTAGCAGTTTGTGATGTGCCTAGATTTTGTATGTATTTATCCTGTTAGGGGTTTGCTGGGCATTTTGGTCTGTAAATTTGTCTTTCGCCAAATTTAACTTTGGTCATTATTTCCTCAAAGATTTTTGCTGTGCTGTTTTTTCTTTCCTGCCCTTCTGGGACACCAACTACACACATGTTGTGTCTCATGTCCTTTTGATATTGTCACACAGGTCTCTTAGGCTCTGTTCATATCTTTTCCTAATTTTGTTTGTCTTGGTTCCTCAAATTAGATCATTTCTATTGATCTGGTTTCAAGTTCACTGACTCCTTCTTCCCTCCTCCAATCTGCTGTTAAGCCAGTTCCAATAATGTTTTATTTTAGATATTTAAGATCTAGAATTTCCTAGTCCTCTACTGATATTTCTTTGTTTGCATCCTTGAGATAGTTATAACAACTTTCTTTAAGATCCTTTTCTGCTAATTCTAACATCTGGGTTATCTCAGATGTTAGATGTTCCAGTGATTGCCTTTTCTACTGAGTTTGGGTCACATTTTCTTGCTTTTCACATGTCTAGTAATTTTGGATTATATTCTGGACATTATGAATGATGTGTTGCAGAAACTATGGATTCTGTTATGTTTCTAATTTGTTTGTTAAGTAGGCTGAACTCAAACTCCAAACTCTGTCTCCCTTTGATGAGTAGTAGGTGAAATCCGTTTGACGCTTTTAACGAGGCTGCTTCAAGTCTGCCATGCACATGCATGGTTCAGGGGTCAGCCAGAGGTGTGGGAAGAGTTATATATGCAGAATTTGGCATTCTGCCAAGGTGGTGGATTTTTATCACTGGAGCTATAGACACAAAGCTTATAAGATGCAGAATTCAGCCACTGCTGTTCCTTCTTCCAAGTGTTGTCTCTCTTCCAAGTGGTGTCTCCCTTCCGGTTTTTGCCAGTACCTTCAGATCATTGTTTTTCTCGTTTCACCCAGAGTTTGTAGTTGTAATCTATAGGATGTTTGGTCTGATACAAGCTACCTTATTATTACCAGAAGTGGGACCTCCTTTTTTTTTTTTAAATCAGTTTGTAAGAGTTCTTTGTGTATTTTTGCTGCTCATCTTTTGTCCCACATTGAAAAATATTTTTTACAAATAATCTTTTGTCTGTTGACTTTGTGGTATCAATTTTCATACAAATATTTTTCATTTTGGGGTCATCAATTATGTCTTTTTTTTTTTTTCAGTTATGTCTTTTATAGCTTCTATGTTTCCAGACTTCACTAGGGACATCTCCTTGATTGTTTGATTATGCGTGTATTCTCTTAATTTTTTTGCAAGATTTTTTAATTAATTGTTTTAACTTATGCTTTTAATCTACCTGGAATTTATTTTTGTACCTAGTATACGTGTCCCATTTTATTTTCATTAGGTAGATAGCCACTTGTGCCAGTACTATGTGTTAAACACTCCATCTTTTTTCCACTGAATTGAACGCATCTCTGTCATTTGTTAACCTGCCATACAGTTGTTCCTTGGTATCCATGGGGGATTGGTTCCAGAACCCTTGAGGATACTAAAATTTGTGGATGCTCAAATCCCTTGTATGAAATGGTGTAGCATTTGCATATAACCTATGTGCATCTTCCCATACACTTTAAATTATGTCTAATTATAATACCTAATACAATCTAAAATCTGTATAAATAGTTGCCAATGAGTGGCAAATTCAAGTTTTGCTTTTTGGAACTTTCTGGATTTTTTTTTCCTGAATAATTTTGATTTGTAGTTGGTTGAGTCCAACCTACAGGTTGATATGCAACCTACAGATATGGAGGACTGACTGTATATTCTGGAATCTAATTCAGGATTCTTCTTTCTTTTTTGTCTAACGTGCAATTTGTGAATTACTACCAACACCATAATGACTTGGTTCCTGTGCCTTTGTAGTATTTTCTGATTTTTGGCAAGCCACTGGCTTACGATCATTTCTACCCATATATCATTGATGAAAGCAAGTCACACGGCCAAGCCCTGTCAAGGAGTGGGAAGGTACATTCCACCCACAATGAGGCCAAAGCAAGGGTGTGGCTACAGGGAGGATGAAGAATTGGGACCAATAATGCAGTCTATCACAAGGAGATAGTACATTCATGTGATTCAAAAATAATATACAAAGGGGTAGAGTTTTAAAATTCAAATTCAAATAGAAATTTGTATTATTTCCCCCGCCCCGTTCTTTTTCCCACAAAAGAGCATTCTGTATACAGAATATATGTACTATTGTACATCTTGCTTTGTCACGTAATAGGTTTTGGAGGTCATTCTGTAGTAGGACACAGAGGATTCTTTGTTGTTGGTTTTTTCCAAGTGCATAATATTTTATTGTATGGTTGGTATTGTATCATACATAATTATTTATCCATCCCCCCCACGGCTGGATATTTGCTGCATTTCCTTTCTTGTGCAGTGATAAGGGTTGCTGTAGTGAATGATATGCATTGCTTGCATAGATGGATATCTGTAGAATAAATTCCCAGAAGTGGAATTCTTGGGTCAAAGGATGTATGCATATGTTTTTTGATAGTTTTTGCCCAATTGTTCTCTACACTTGTACCAATTTCCATTCCCAGCACCTATGTGAGTAAGTCTCCATTTTCTAAATAGCTTCACTAAACAGTGTTTTTTAGACTTTGGATTTCTGCCAATTTAATAGGTGACAAATAGGTACATTTCTGAAGTATGAGTGATCTTGAGTTCCTTTTCATATATTTAATAACTGTTTTATTTCTTTTTCTGTGAACTGTATCTTCTTGCCTGTTTTCATACTGGATTGCTGGTTGTTTTTTCTCATCAGTTTCTAGGAGATGTTTATATATTTGTTTATGATACAAATTGAAAATGTTAGGAATTTGTCATTTGTCTTCCATCTTTGTCTATTGCATATGTTACTATTGAAAGTTATTTGGATTTCTGTGTAGGCAAATTTATCTGCAGTCCCAGGTTTATAAAGCAATTAGCCTATGTTTTCTTCTTGTATTTTTATGTTTCCTTTCTTTCTTCCTCTCTCCTGAAGATGCATTGGATTCACATTTTAGCCAGATGCTGAATAGTTGAATATTAAAATCAGATGTGATAGAGACCCAAATCATCATTATAGAACAAATAAAGTTCTGGAATACTGAAGTTATATTAAAAAAAAACTTTATAACATTACAATTTCATTATAAAATTTTAATAGTTATATATGGAAAATTTGACAGTCTCCAGCAAGAATGGTAATTTCTCAGCACCATCAGCTATTTGCTTATTTTGGTCTCTCCAACTGTACATCCGTAAAACCAAATGACTCACTTTTAACTGAGGAAGGAGATGACCTTGTGAAAGGATAACCTTGAAAGACTCCAGGCCTAACTGAATTAACTAAAAAGTAAATATATTCCTTAAAGGGTATTTTGTTTAATATGTGAATGCCAAGATGCCAAAAAGTTCAACGAAGATTAAAATTGATTTAATCTAATTTTTTAAAAAAGTGTCTATGTGGGCTTCCCTGGTGGCGCAGAGGTTGAGAGTCCGCCTGCCGATGCAGGGGACGCAGGTTCGTGCCCCAGTCTGGGAAGATCCCACATGCCGCGGAGCGGCTAGGCCTGTGAGCCATGGCCGCTGAGCCTGCGCGTCCGGAGGCTGTGCTCCGTAACGGGAGGGGCCATAACAGTGACAGGCCCGCGTACCGCAAAAAAAAAAAAAAAAAAAAAAAAAAGTGTCTATGTGTTATTACATAGACACTTTATTTTTTGTCTCTGCCACATGGCTTGTGCGATCCTAGTTCACCAACCAGGGATCGAATCCAGGCCCCTGCGGTGGAAGCACAGAGTCCTAAACAGTGGACTGCCAGGGAATTCCCTACATAGGCTTTATTTTTAATTTTTTGTGGTAAAAAATTTGACATCAAATTTACACCTTAACCATTTTTAAGTGTGCAGTTCAGTAGTATTATATGTATTCACATTATTGGCCAACAGCTCTTCAGAACTTTTTCATCTTGCAACATTGAAACTCTATACCCACTAAACATTCATTCCGCTCCCTGTTCCCTTCAGCCCTTGGTAATCACTTTTCTACTTTCTGTTTCTATGATTTTGACTACATTAGAAACTCCATATGAATGGAATCAAATAGGATGTGTCCTTTTGTGACTGGCTTCTTCTCTTAGCATAATGTCCTTGAGATTCGTCCGTGTTGTAGCATGTGACAGGATTTCCCTTTTTTAAGGCTGCATAATATTTTTTTTGCATGTATGTACTGCATTTTCTTTATCCATTTATCTGTCAGTGGACACTTGGGTTGCTTCCACCTGTTGGCTCTTGTGAATAATGCTGCAGTGAACAAGGGTGTACGGATACCTCTTTGAGATCCTGCTTTCAGTTCTTTTGGATATGTACCCAGAAGTGGGACTGCTGGGTCATACAGTAATTCCACTTTTAATTTTTTACAGAACCTCCATACAGTTTTCATAATGACACACCATTTTACATTCCCACCACATCCTCACCATCACTTGTTATTTTCTGTTCTTGGGATGGAGGCCGTTCTGATGGGTGTTAGGTGATACATAGACTTTTAAGTATTTATTGGCTCAAAAAGGATATGTTCTTAGTTATCGAACAGATGTATCTCTTAATATTCATATTTACTGAAAATCTCTTCTCCTGCTTAACTATTTTCAGGTCCTCATAACTGTCCATGAGATTAACAGCTTTCACAGTTTTTATGTATTGCAGCATTTTACTCTTATGATAATAAATATGCAAATACATAAGTTGGCAGAATTTCACCATATAAAGGACATAAAGCTTTTTCCACTCAGGGGACAACTAGGATGCTTACCTTTATTTGAAAGCAAATAGTCACATAGTAACAATAAGTCTCTGTGCTGTGCCCTGCTGGTATTACTGACTCTGCCTGATTGTATACAGTCGGGGGGGGGGGGGGGGGAGGTGTCATTCATCCACACAGGTTCAGGAATGCCAGAAATGCTGCTGAAGTTGGTTCTCTGGCATTCCAGAAGCCAGTAGTAGATTTTGACCAAATACCGAGTTTAAATTTTTGATCTAGTTGGAATTCATCTTCGGGTGTAGCATGAGGTGTGGATCCAACATTGATTTTTTCCAGGTGGCTACCTGGTAGTCCCCAGACCTAGAACTGAACCAACCATCTTTTCATCAATGATTCGTGATGCCACCTTTATCATAAATTAAATTCTCATATTTATTTGGATCTATTTCTGGACCTTTGGCTCTCCTTGGTCTGTCTGGTCTTATAACTGTTTCACTATGCAGCACACTGTTCATTGCTGAGGCTTTAAAGAGCATGTTCTTTGTATCTAGGGGAGCTAGTGCCCCTGTCCTCTTCTTTTTCAGAGTTCTGGCCAATTTTTTCTTCCAGTTTTATTGAGATATAATTGACATATAGTACTGTATACGTTTAAGTGAATAGCACAATGATTTGACTTATATGCATCATAAACTGATTATTACAATAAGTTTCGTGAACGTGCATCACCTCATATAGACACAATATTAAAAAATAGAAAAAACTGTTTTCCTTGTGATGAGAACTCTTAGGATTTACTCTCTTAGCAACTTTCATACATAACATAGAGCAGTGTTCATTATAATTATCATGTTGTGCATTGCATCCCTAGTACTTGTTTATCTTTTAGCTAGAAGTTTGTACCTTTTGACCATCTTCATCCAGTTCCCCTTCCTCCTATCCCCCCACGTCTGTAACCACAAATCTGATCTCTTTTTTTTTAACATCTTTATTGGGGTATAATTGCTTTACAATGGTATGTTAGTTTCTGCTTTATAACAAAGTGAATCAGTTATACATATGCATATGTTCCCATATTTCCTCCCTCTTGCGTCTCCCTCCCTCCCACGCTCCCCATCCCACCCCTCCAGGCGGTCACAAAGCACCGAGCTGATCTCCCTGTGCTATGCGGCTGCTTCCCACTAGCTATCTACCTTACGTTTGGTAGTGTATATATGTCCATGCCTCTCTCTCGCTTTGTCACAGCTCACCCTTCCCCCTCCCCATATCCTCAAGTCCGTTCTCTAGTAGGTCTGTGGCTTTATTCCTGTCTTACCCCTAGGTTCTTCATGACATTTTTTTCCTTAAATTCCATATATATGTGTTAGCATATGGTATTTGTCTTTCTCTTTCTGACTTACTTCACTCTGTATGACAGACTCTAGGTCTATCCACCTCATTACAAATAGCTCAATTTCGTTTCTTTTTATGGCTGAGTAATATTCCATTGTATATATGTGCCACATCTTTATCCATTCATCCAAAGATGGGCACTTAGGTTGTTTCCACCTCCGGGCTATTGTAAATAGAGCTGCAATGAAATTTTGGTACATGACTCTTTTTGAATTACGGTTTTCTCAGGGTATATGCCCAGTAGTGGGATTGCTGGGTCATATGGTAGTTCTATTTGTAGTTTTTTAAGGAACCTCCATACTGTTCTCCATAGTGGCTGTACCAATTCACATTCCCACCAGCAGTGCTTTTTTTTGATGATGGCCATTCTGACTGGTGTGAGATGATATCTCATTGTAGTCTTGATTTTCATTTCTCTAATGATTAATGATGTTGAGCATTCTTTCATGTGTTTGTTGGCAGTCTGTATATCTTCTTTGGAGAAATGTCTATTTAGGTCTTCTGCCCATTTTTGGATTGGATTGTTTTTTTGATACTGAGCTGCATGAGCTGCTTGTAAATTTTGGAAATTAATCCTTTGTCAGTTGCTTCATTTGCAAATATTTTCTCCCATTCTAAGGGTTGTCTTTTGGTCTTGTTTATGGTTTCCTTTGCTGTGCAAAAGCTTTGAAGTTTCATTAGGTCCCGTTTGTTTATTTTTGTTTTTATTTCCATTTCTCTGGGAGGTGGGTCAGAAAGGATCTTGCTGTGATTTATGTCATAGAGTGTTCTGCCTATGTTTTCCTCTAAGAGTTTGATAGTTTCTGGCCTTACATTTAGGTCTTTAATCCATTTTGAGCTTATTTTTGTGTATGGTGTTAGGGAGTGATCTAATCTCATACTTTTACATGTACCTGTCCAGTTTTCCCACCACCACTTACTGAAGAGGCTGTCCTTTCTCCACTGTATATTCCTGCCTCCTTTATCAAAGATAAGATGACCATATGTGCATGGATTTATCTCTGGACTTTCTATCCTGTTCCATTGATCTATGTTTCTGTTTTTGTGCCAGTACCATACTGTCTTGATTACTGTAGCTTTGTAGTATAGTCTGAAGTCAGGGAGCCTGATTCCTCCAGCTCCGTTTTTCGTTCTCAAGATTGCTTTGGCTATTCAGAGTCTTTTGTGTTTCCATACAAATTGTGAAATTTTTTGTTCTAGTTCTGTGAAAAATGCCAGTTGTAGTTTGATAGGGATTGCATTGAATCTGTAGATTGCTTTGGGTAGTAGAGTCATTTTCACAGTGTTGATTCTTCCAATCCAAGAACATGGTATATCTCTCCATCTATTTGTATCATCTTTAATTTCTTTCATCAGTGTCTTATAATTTTCTGCATACAGGTCTTTTGTCTCCTTAGGTAGGTTTATTCCTAGATATTTTATTCTTTTTGTTGCAGTGGTAAATGGGAGTGTTTTCTTGATTTCACTTTCAGATTTTTCATCATTAGTGTATAGGAATGCCAGAGATTTCTGTGCATTAATTTTGTATCCTGCAACTTTACCAAATTCATTGATTAGCTCTAGTAGTTTTCTGGTAGCATCTTTAGGATTCTCTATGTATAGTATCATGTCATCTGCAAACAGTGACAGCTTTACTTCTTCTTTTCCGATTTGGATTCCTTTTATTTCCTTTTCTTCTCTGATTGCTGTGACTAAAACTTCCAAAAAACTATGTTGAATAAGAGCAGTGAGAGTGGGCAACCTTGTCTTGTTCCTGATCTTAATGGAAATGCTTTCAGTTTTTCACCATTGAGGACGATGTTGGCTGTGGGTTTGTCATATATGGCCTTTATTATGTTGAGGAAAGTTCCCTCTATGCCTACTTTCTGCAGGGTTTTTATCATAAATGGGTGTTGAATTTTGTCGAAAGCTTTCTCTGCATCTATTGAGATGATCATATGGTTTTCCTCCTTCAATTTGTTAATATGGTTTATCACATTGATTGATTTGCGTATATTGAAGAATCCTTGCATTCCTGGAATAAACCCCACTTGATCATGGTGTATGTTCCTTTTAATGTGCTGTTGGATTCTGTTTGCTAGTATTTTGTTGAGGATTTTTGCATCTGTGTTCATCAGTGATATCAGTCTGTAGTTTTCTTTCTTTGTGACATCCTTGTCTGGTTTTGGTATCAAGGTGATGGTGGCCTCATAGAATGAATTTGGGAGTGTTCCTCCCTCTGCTATATTTTGGAAGAGTTTGAGAAGGATAGGTGTTAGCTCTTCTCTAAATGTTTGATAGAATTCGCCTGTGAAGCCGTCTGGTCCTGGGCTTTTGTTTGTTGGAAGATTTTTAATCACAGTTTCAATTTCAGTGCTTGTGATTGGTCTGTTCATATTTTCTGTTTCTTCCTGATTCAGTCTTGGCAGGTTGTGCCTTTCTAAGAATTTGTCCATTTCTTCCAGGTTGTCCATTTTATTGGCATAGAGTTGCTTGTAGTAATCTCTCATGATCTTTTGTATTTCTGCAGTGTCAGTTGTTACTTCTCCTTTTTCATTTCTAATTCTATTGATTTGAGTCTTCTCCCTTTTTTTTTGATGAGTCTGGCTAATGGTTTATCAATTTTGTTTATCTTCTCAAAGAACCAGCTTTTAGTTTTATTGATCTTTGCTATCGTTTCCTTCATTTCTTTTTCATTTATTTCTGATCTGATTTTTATGATTTCTTTCCTTTTGCTAACTTTGGGGTGTTTTTGTTCTTCTTTCTGTAATTGCTTTAGGTGCAAGGTTAGGTTGTTTATTCGAGATGTTTCCTGTTTCTTAAGGTGGGCTTGTACTGCTATAAACTTCCCTCTTAGAACTGCTTTTGCTGCATCCTGTAGATTTTGGGTCGTCGTGTCTCCATTGTCATTTGTTTCTAGGTATTTTTTGATTTCCTCTTTGATTTCTTCAGTGATCACTTCGTTATTAAGTAGTGTATTGTTTAGCCTCCATGTGTTTGTATTTTTTACAGATTTTTTCCTGTAATTGATATCTAGTCTCATAGCATTGTGGTCGGAAAAGATACTTGATACAATTTCAATTTTCTTAAATTTACCAAGACTTGATTTGTGACCCAAGATATGATCTATCCTGGAGAATGTTCCATGAGCACTTGAGAAAAATGTGTATTCTGTTGTTTTTGGATGGAGTGTCCTATAAATATCAATTAAGTCCATCTTGTTTAATGTATCATTTAAAGCTTGTGTTTCCTTATTTATTTTCATTTTGGATGATCTGTCCATTGGTGAAAGTGGGGGGTGTTAAAGTCCCATACTATGAATGTGTTACTGTCGATTTCCCCTTTTATGGCTGTTAGTATTTGCCTTATGTATTGAGGTGCTCCTATGTTGGGTGCATAAATATTTACAATTGTTATACCTTCTTCTTGGATTGATCCCTTGATCATTATGTAGTGTCCTTCTTTGTCTCTTGTAATGGTCTTTATTTTAAAGACTATTTTGTCTGATATGAGAATTGCTACTCCAGCTTTCTTTTGGTTTCCATTTGCATGGAATATCTTTTTCCATCCCCTTACTTTCAGTCTGTATGTGTCTCTAGGTCTGAAGTGGGTCTCTTGTAGACAGCAAATAAATGGGTCTTGTTTTTGGATCCATTCAGCCAATCTGTGTCTTTTGGTGGGAGCATTTAGTCCATTTACATTTAAGGTAATTATCGATATGTATGTTCCTATTCCCATTTTCTAAATTGTTTTGGGTTCGTTGTTGTAGGTCTTTTCCTTCTCTTGTGTTTCTTGCCTAGAGAAGTTCCTTTAGCAGTTGTTGTAAAGCTGGTTTGGTGGTGCTGAACTCTCTCAGCTTTTGCTTGTCTGTAGAGGTTTTAATTTCTCCATCAAATCTGAATGAGATCCTTGCTGGGTAGAGTAATCTTGGTTGCAGGTTTTTCTCCTTCATCACTTTAAATATGTCCTGCCAGTCCCTTCTGGCTTGCAGAGTTTCTGCTGAAAGATCAGCTGTTAACCTTATGGGGATTCCCTTGTGTGTTATTTGTTGCTTTTCCCTTGCTGCTTTTAATATGCTTTCTTTGTATTTAATTTTTGACAGTTTGATTAATATGTGTCTTGGCGTATTTCTCCTTGGATTTATCCTGTATGGGACTCTCTGTGCTTCCTGGACTTGATTAACTATTTCCTTTCCCATATTAGGGAAGTTTTCAACTATAATCTCTTCAAATATTTTTTCAGTCCCTTTCTTTTCCTCTTCTTCTTCTGGAACCCCTATAATTCGAATGTTGTTGCATTTAATGTTGTCCCAGAGGTCTCTGAGACTGTCCTCAGTTCTTTTCATTCTTTTTTCTTTATTCTGCTCTGCAGTAGTTATTTCCACTATTTTATCTTCCAGGTCACTTATCTGTTCTTCTGCCTCAGTTATTCTGCTATTGATCCCATCTAGAGTATTTTTCACTTCATTTATTGTGTTGTTCATCGTGGTTTGTTTCATCTTTAGTTCTTCTAGGTCTTTGCTAAATGTTTCTTGCATTTTGTCCATTCTATTTCCAAGATTTTGGACCATCTTCACTATCATTATTCAGGTAGACTGCCTATTTCCTCTTCATTCGTTAGGTCTGGTGGGTTTTTATCTTGCTCCTTCATCTGCTGTGTGTTTTTCTGTCTTTTCATTTTGCTTATCTTACTGTGTTTGGGGTCTCCTTTTTGCAGGCTGAAGGTTCGTAGTTCCTGTTGTTTTTTGTGTCTGTCCCCAGTGGCTAAGGTTGGTTCAGTGGGTTGTGTAGGCTTCCTGGTGGAGGGGACTAGTGCCTGTGTTCTGGTGGATGAGGCTGGATCTTGTCTCTCTGGTGGGCAGGTCCACGTCTGGTGGTGTGTTTTGGGGTGTCTGTGGAATCATTATGATTTTAGGCAGCCTCTCTGCTAATGGGTGGGGTTGTGTTCCTGTCTTGCTAGTTGTTTGGCATAGGATGTCCAGCACTGTAGCTTGCTGGTCGTTGAGTGAAGCTGGGTGCTGGGTTGAGATGGAGATCTCTGGGAGATTTTCGCCGTTTGATATTATGTGGAGATGGGAGGTGTCTTGTGGGTAAGCAATGCCATTTCCATTGAGCTTTCGTGCCGCCCTAGTCTCGAAGCTCCCGCCACTGCTCCTCAGGCCGGGTCCCCGTTGATCTCTTTTTTTATGAGTTTGTTTTGAAGCATAATTGACCTACTGTGTTAGTTCCTGTTATACAATATAGTCATTCAGTATTTCTATACATTTCAAACTGATGGCCACAGTAAGTCTAAGATGTCACCATACAAAGATGTTACATAGTTATTGACTGTACTCCCCACACTGTATTTTTCATACCTGTGACTCATTTATTTTGCTACTGGAAGTTTGTACCTCTTGGTCTTCCTCACGTATTTCTCTCCTCTCCCTAACCTCCTCCCCTCTGGCAACTACCTGTTTATTCTCTGTATCTATAACTCTGTGTCTGTTTTGTTGTATTTGTTCATTTGTTTTGTTTTTATTTTTTTTAATGCTGGTTTGGCCAATTTTTTTTTTTTTTTTAAGATTTATTTGTTTGGTTGGTTGCGCCGGGTCTTAGTTGTGGCATCTGAACCCTTAGTTGCAGCATGTATGTGGGATCTCGTTCCCTGACCAGGGATTGAACCTGGGTCCCTTGCATTGGGAGCACGGAGTCTTACCCACTGTGCCACCGGGGAAGTCCCCATTTGTTTTATTTTTTAGATTCCACATATAAGTGAAATATATGGTATTTGTCTTTCTCTGTCTGACTTATTTCACTTAGTATAATACCCTCTAGGTCCATCCATGTTGTTGCAGATGGTGAGATCTCATTCTTTTTTGTAGCCAACATTCCTCTCCTGGCCATTCTTGTTTCATTATCACATCAGATTTCAAATCAGTCCCTGGTGCCTGTGTCCCCCAGTAAAAAACCTGTTCATTCATTTATTTATTTATTTTTGCGGTACGCGGGCCTCTCACTGTTGTGGCCTCTCCCGCTGCGAAGTACAGGCTCCGGACGCGCAGGCTCAGCGGCCATGGCTCACGGGCCCAGCCGCTCCGCGGCACGTGGGATCCTCCCGGACCAGGGCACAAACCCGCGTCCCCTGCATCGGCAGGCAGACTCTCAACCACTGCCCCACCAGGGAAGCCCCCGTTCATATTTTTATTAGATGGTGTTAAACTTATTAGGTAACTTATGGAGAATTGATTTCTTTATGATTTGGGGTCTTCCTCCTCATAAATACCATATGTCTGCATTTTGACAAGCCTCTGTGCCCTACAATGAAGTCTTACATGTTTGCTCCTACATGAATTCCTAGCTGTTTCATCTTCTTTTGTTGTTATTTGACATGCCAGCCTTAGGGTCACTTTAACTGGTTCCAGTCTTGTACTCTAAAAACAACAAAGGATGATATTTATTTATTAAATTTATTAATTTATTTTTGGCTGTGTTGGGTCTTTGTTGCTGCGTGCGAGCTTTCTCTATTTGCAGTGAGCAGGGGCTACTCTTCGCTGTGGTGCACGGGCTTCTCATCGCGGTGGCTTCTCTTGTTGTGGAACACGGACTCTAGGCACACAGGCCTCAGTAGCTGCGGCACGCGGGCTCAGTAGTTGTGGCTTGCAGGCTCTAGAGCTCAGGCTCAGTAGTTGCAGCACTTGGACTCAGTAGTTGTGGCACGCGGGCTCAGTAGTTGTGGCTTGTGGGCTCTAGAGCGTAAGCTCAGTAGTTCTGGTGCACGGGCTTAGTCGCTCCAGCGGCATGTGGGATCTTCCCAGACCAGGGCTCGAACCCATGTCTCCTGCATTGGCAGGTGGATTCTTAACCACTGTGCCACCAGGGAAGTCCCAAGGGATGATATTTAAATCAGGCACTTTTGGTAACTTTATCTTCTTTACCTCTAAAGACCCTTTGAGGTAGGAACTAATATGACTCAATCTTGACATAGTAGAAAGTGGTGAATAAATGAATGATTGATCCTCACTTTGACGTTGGAGGCCCAGAGGCCCTGAGAGGTTAAGTTCCCCAGGGACACTTAGCTAGTCTTACACGTTAGAGCAAGGTGTTAACTCATGGGTTCCACTCCAAACAGATGCTTCTGATCACCATGAGATACAGTTACGGGGATGTTAAAGGTTCTTCTGGAGACAAACACGGGATCAGTGAGAAAAGTTGCTGACATTTATTGAGCACTTATGTGTGAAACATCTGTTGTGTGTTTTGTGTGTTGCTGCACTCCCCAGCCCCCCACCCCATGCGGAAGTTATTACCCCTGCTTTGCATGTGAGGAAACTGAGGCCCAGAGAAGGTAGCTTTTCCGGACAGTTAAACAGATTTCCTTATTGCAGCACTTGTCAGTACCCTTTTTTTTTTTTTTTTTTTTTTGCTGCATTGAGTCTTCATTGCTGTGTGCGGGCTTTTTCTAGTTGCGGCAAGCGGGGGCTACTCTTCGTTGCAGTGCACGGTCTTCTCATTGCAGTGGCTTCTCTTGTTGCAGAGCACGGGCTCTAGGCGCGCGGGCTTAGTTGCTCCGTAGCATGTGGGATCTTCCCAGACCAGGGCTCGAACCTGTGTCCCCTGCATTGGCAGGCAGATTCTTATCCACTGCGCCACCAGGGAGCCCTGCCAGTGCCTTTAACACGGCATTCCAGTGGCTATCTACACTGTCCAAAAGAAGCAGTTGTTAGGGCAGCTGGGCTGGGGCTGGGCGTTGTGAACTTTTTTTAACTTTTTAAGGTAACTGAGGGATGAAGATGGCCTCCCTTAGCTGTTTAAATGCGTGTTATTACATTGCATGTGCGTTTTAGTGGGATGTTCTGAACGCTGACTGCATCGTGAGTCTCCGAGACAAGATGCAACATGCCACATCGTGGCATCTGACCGGAGCCTGTCTATGGTCCTAATTAGGTCCTGGCTCGTTGCTAAGTGCTTTATGGACATGATCTTATTTAACCCCCTGGGACAGCTGTGTGCATCTCGTGAGCTGAGAGGTTCCCACTGTGCAGGTGAAGAGCTGGGTCCAGGAAGGTTGAGGGGCCTGCTCAGCTCTGTGGGATTAGGACGTGCCAGAGCGGGGACTTGCACCATGTGTGCATGACCCTTCTTGCTCCCCGGGGCTGTAAGGTGCCAGACGGATATGCCGTCTGCGGTCTTGGGCAGCTTTGCTTGTCTCTCACCCAGGGCCACGATCATGTCTCTTGAGGACTTTGAACAGCGCTTGAATCAAGCCATTGAAAGAAATGCCTTCCTGGAGAGCGAACTGGACGAGAAGGAGAATCTCCTAGAATCTGTTCAGCGACTGAAGGATGAAGCCAGAGGTCAGGAGGCCTTGGCTTTGCTCTATGTGTTTCACCACCGTTGTGCCCTCTCCGGGTCTGAGGGTGTCCTGTCCCACAGCATCACCCAGCATTACCTGTGTTCCGAGGGCAGGGAACACACCGGGCAGGCTGAGCCTTGGTCCCCACCCTGTGCTAAGAATTGTCCGATGTCCAACCCTGTAGAGACCCTTTGTGGGTATTTAAGCGCAGCACCCACTTTATGCCCAGCAGGAGCACAGGAGTTTTGTGGGGAGAAAATGCCTGTTGATGGAATTGCTAGCCAGCCCATTTCTTTTGTGACTTGATGGCTGCTGATACACGTGGCTTGGACCTCCAGAATCTCATCAGCGTTTGCTCTTTGGAGGTAGCACTTCCAAAGGTAGAGCTTTCTAACTCTAAGACATTAGCAAGTCATCCAAGTTGGGTCCATAAGAGATTTTGTTAAAGTCCCAATTAATTGTTTATGACATTCATTTCGTTTCTAATGTTTAGCCAGTAGAAGGGGGTTTAGAAAGAAAAACTCTTTTAAGTTTAAAAGGTAGTTGTTCCTAAATGCCCATCAGTAATGAAGTGCTTAAGTAAATTACATAGATTTATTTTGTGGAATGTTAGTTAAACAGTTGTTCAAACAAATACGGTATAGATATAAATGTAGTCATAGAAAACTTGTTAAGGGACTTCACTGGCAGTCCAGTGGTTAAGACTCCGTGCTTCCACTGCAGGGGGTACGGGTTCGATCCCTGGTTGGAGAACCAAGATCCTGCATGCCGCTTGGCCAAAAAAATTAAATAAATAAAAAAGCCTATTAGGACATACCATTGAAGGGGGGAAAACACATAGATAGTAGATGTATGTTTCTATTTACGCTTAATAAAAGTTATTCATCTTATATGCTTAATAGATACACATATAAACTCTATGTGTGAAATGCAGGGAAAAAGGATTGAGAAGATCTCCCTCATGTTACAGTTGATTAGGAGTGAGAAGGGGCATTTGAGGACGGGTTGGGAAAGCACATTTTCACTGAGTATTCTGTGTATACCTTGATACATTTGAATTCTCTTAAAACAGTAAAAGCAGTAGTGTATCACTGCCATGATTTGAAAAAAATTTTAAACCTTCTTGTTTTTACTCAAAAGAAAAACCAAGCCTTCCAGGAAAGGTCCTGTGGGATTTGCTTCATTCAGGGTTTCCACCTGGAGTTTTTCACTCTGATGGTTCTTCTTGCTGACCAGTGTCTCCTGTTGACCCTCCCCTTGCCTCATCACTCAAAGCAGAGACTTACATCTGAATCCTTTTCCTGGCCCAGATTTGCGGCAAGAATTGGCTGTGCAGCAAAAGCAGGAGAAACCCAGGACCCCCATGCCCAGCTCTGTGGAAGCTGAAAGGACAGACACAGCTGTACAGGCCACTGGTTCCGTGCCATCCACCCCCATAGCTCATCGAGGACCCAGCTCTAGCTTAAACACACCTGGGACATTCAGACGTGGTAAGGAGGATGGGAATCAGGAGGGTTCTCTTGGCTTCACAAAGCTTTCCTGGGTGAGAACCGGGGCGGGTCCTGGGTGAGAGAGAAGCAGGACCAGGCTGTGCAGCAGGGAGAAAACTGGGGTGCTCACAGGGGCAGACCATTGTGGTGCGTGGGAGGAGCCTCTTGGATGTAATACGATAGGGAGTAGTGGAGTCTGCGGCAAAGTAGAGAATGGAAGCCTCATCCAGAGGGGCAGCTGCCACTCTGCTTCTACCGCAAGAGGTGTGGGCTCAGCAGACACTCCACTCTTCACCAGAAGCCAGAAATCCTCTTGTCTAATATGAAATCTCCCAAATTAAAAGTTTCAGTAACCAAATAAAAAATTTAAAAAGGATTCTGTGGGTCCAGCAATACATCATCTAGAACTGGACCCAGCATAACCTGTGCTATGCAGTAAAAACCAAGAAATTTGAGTTCTTCCCCAGCCCCTCTGCTGACTGATTAACTGTGAGGCTCTGATTGGGCCACTTAATAGTAAATAATAAAAATAGACAATTATTGAGCACGTGGGATATGCCAGTCCCTCTGCTTACTGTGCTTTGTACTTACATATGACCTCACTGGATTCGCACCATGGCCCAAGACGCAAGTAATGCAAGTGCTGTCCCCATGTGATGGGTGAGGAGACTGAGGCCCTGAGTTAAGGAGCTGACCTGACATCACGCAGCTGGCAAATGGCAGGCCGGCTCCCGGGGTTACACCACCACATGCTCCCTGTCCCTCAGCTTGTGCCCAGGATGAAGAGAGTGTGAGGTTTCCACAATCCCAGGCTAGACCACACTTGAATAAGCACACGACTCAGCTGGGCCTCAGATTTAGCAGGTCTGGGCAGGGCCTGAGATCCTGCGTTTCTAACAAGCGCCCAGGTGATGCTGGTCCTGCTGCTCCGTGAGCCCTGCTTTGAAGAGAGAGGAGGCTCTGAGGAGCAGAACCCTTACCAGTGGGGCTTGTTCAGATGCTGTTAATGTTAATTAACTGTATGGAATTCCTAGAAGTTTAAGAGGGCCTGTTTTGATTTTGTTTAAAAAGAATAGCAGGTAAAGATAAATATTAAGTATAGTCATTATAAGGCTGCAAGAAGTTGGTCATCAGATATGCTCTTGTTATGTTAGGCAACAAACCATTGACCGAAACAGGGCAGCATTGGGATCAGAGGGGCTTGCTTGCCCACCCCCAGGTTTCACGTTCAGAGACGTTAGTGCAGACTTTTGAGTGTGTGTTGGTGTCATGTGTGCGTCCTTTTGCACACGCAGGTCTGGACGACTCCACTGGGGGGACCCCCCTCACGCCAGCGGCCCGGATATCTGCCCTCAACATTGTGGGAGACCTGCTGCGGAAAGTGGGGGTAAGACGGCGCTTCCCCAGGGTCCGTGTGGTGTCTTCTGTCTTCAGGAGACTTGAGGGGTGACCTTACCTATTGCTTCCCCTCTGGCAGAGGCTTCGTTAGGTGCAGGTGTCACCCTGGCTCTCGTGTCCCTTACAGTCGCTGTGCTTCTATGGGTGTTGTTTCTGACAAACACCCGGGCTGTGACCCTGAGTCACCCTTTGACCCCCGGCTGTATCTTTCTTTCCCTGTACCATTTTCCCTGGCAATTTGGGAGATTCGGATGGTATCTATGATATTTTTTCTTAATTTGAAAAAACTGAGAGACATTTGAAAACTGCCTTCCCTTTTTTTAATTTCTCAGGGAGTTAAAGGGAAAATCTTGAAAGGCTATGGCAGAGAACATGACCTTATAGGTTTTATGTTAATTCCAGGGAAGGAGTCTTTTGTGCTTAAGAAATCACATAGATATTCTCTGTAGTTATTTTTCTTAGTTTTAAAAATGATGCCTGGAAAGCCACAGAGTTTAAGTCCTGCCAGTCTGTCATTGACCAGAATGTATGCATTCAGAGTTAATAGAAGCTTGCAGCTCGTTTTCTATGTTTTTCCTTTTGGCTTTTGTTTTTTTTGGATCGCTGTTATATAAGCAGGTTTTTATGTTTAGTTAGAGTATACAGAAGCTCAGGGTGATCTCAGTACCCATTTGGTTTCCAGAGGATCTGTTTACAGCGAGGCAAGTCCTTCTTCAAACCTCCTGCCACGTGGTGCATGTTTTACAAGGTAGCGGAGAGAGTGAATGATTCCAAAAGTTGATTTCATATTTCTTGTAGGCAGACTTAAATCATAGGTCGGGTTGGGGACTCTTCTGGAAGCTCCTAAATATCTTAGACTACCAGTTCTACGAGTTGGACATACATTGAATTTGGTGATGGGGTGGAGCACGCTTTGGGATTCTAACACACAACCCAGTTTGACAACCACTGTCTTAAGCTATTATTATGTGTATGGTCTCTGGTGAGAGGCAAGAGTTCTTGTCTTCAGCTTGAGACAGGAAAGCGTATTTCTCTCCAGGCTCTGGAGTCCAAACTTGCTTCCTGCCGGAACTTCGTGTATGATCAGTCCCCAAACCGACCCAGTGGCCCAGCCTCAGGGTGGGGGAGCAAGAACAGAGACGGCGGCGACAGACGGCCAGGCAGCACCAGCGTGCCTCTGGGTGACAAAGGGTCAGTACCTTCTGCTGTTCTTCCTCAGTGTCGGGAGAACCCATCCTCTCCAGCCGGGAGCCTCTGACCCCTGACCCATAGCCATTTTTCAAAGTCGCAGGATTATGTCAATGAGGTATTATCCTCTACTCCATCCCTTAAGACAGAGTTAGGTGGTGTGTGTGCTGGTTTAGGCAAATGGCCAAGGAGAGGGTCATTTTTATTACTTGATTCTGCAGCCCCAGCTTCTGGTCATGCTGTGAGAATGTCCTTTGTATAAATCACTCCCTTGTTTAAGACTCAAGCTTCAAACACTGCTCTGCTTCCCCCAAAAGAGGATTTTTTTTTTTAACCTTTAGAACCTTCAGGAAACTGAATCAGCCAGACTAGATTCCTGAAGCCAGTCACCTGATTGGAAAACACAAATCTGATCTCTAACAGCTTCATTTATTTTCTTGCCTGAAGAAAATCAGTGCAGCTTCCAGATTCTAGAATTCTGTAAGATGCGCCACTATCTCACTGGACCCCAGGCCACGTAAATTTGGGAGCGATCAGTGGCAGACAGAGGACAGGAAATGAAGAATCATTCTCCCCAGCATGCACATAACTTCCGGACCTTTAGATGTGGGTGTTTTTTTGGAGCGTCTTCTGCGACTGGGCTTTTTGCGTGGCCTTGGGCATGTGAGCCCTAGATAGCCAGTGTCCTTTTCTTCATTTCACAGGAGAGAAAATTGAGACCCAGTGAGACACTGCTCCCGACCTTGATATTCACTCTTATAACTTTGTGGGGCCCCGTGCTAGCCAGTCTATAGCAGCTGTAATGTCCGCCTAATTTGGTTTGCTCTGTCTGAAGGTTGGGAAAACGCCTGGAATTTGGGAAGTCGCCTTCAAATATTTCCTCACCATCGCTGCCGTCAGCCCAGGGTGTAGTCAAGATGTTGCTTTAGGAAATCCACGGAAGCCAAGGTCCCGGTGTCTGTGCAGGAGTCATTTTATCCTCCTTCCCTCTTTAAACTAGGTTTTTGTTTTTTTTTAAGTTAGTTTGAGATATACGAGCAAGCAGTCGCACTAGCCAGTGACGGTGGGGAGTGGGGATCGCCTGTGGCCCCGGGTGGTCGTCCCCAGGAAATGCCATCTCATAACCCCTGGCCTCCTTGTCGGGGTGTTGCCAATGGACAGGGACAAAGCGGACCCTCTGGAAATGGCGACGTGGGTGCTGAGGCTGCTCCATCATTTTCAGCAGACCTGAGTCCTGATTGGTCTTGAGAGGTGTTTTTCATGACCGGGGACACCTATAAAGTGGGGTCTGAGCCCATCTCAGGCTCACTCCGGCCCCCACTTTGCTGGAGCTTCTTCCAGAACAAAATCTCCAGTGCTCTTTGGCACAGCAGGGATCAGTGCACTGAAATCACATCTAGGGGTGAAGAACAGAACAGGCATGTACCTTTTATTTAAACTGTGGTGTGGTGTACCTCTGAGACGTTTTAATCTGCCTCTCACTGAGTCTTTTAGAGGCATGCTTGAGTTTCAGAGTACGTTTTGTGGGACCAGGTCAGTGGAAACTCTGTGTCCTCTTTAGACCAATCCTGGCTGTAAGTTGTCCTGAGCCCCTCTGTCCTGGCCTGGGGGTGACCTCTGCTTCAGGACCCTTAGGGTCTCTGGGGTGTGATGGCCCCTAAGAACAGGACTTCATTCAAAGCCTTGGTGAAATAATTGGGGTGACCTTCGGATAAGATTAAACCACCAAGACTGTCGGTGGGAGGTTCCTTACTAAAGAAGAAACGAACCCAGGATTTCCACACAGATGGCGTGCAGCTCATCCCTGCTGGTTGTGAACGGCAGTCTCACAATTTGGACGCAAGTAAAAAGAACACATGAATTCCAGCGCGTGCGTGCAGCTTAACGGCCTTCTGTTACTAAGTTATTTTTCCAAAAGAACAGCAAAAATATCCTTGAGTTGAAAACAGAACTTTTCAAATGCTACTGAAATTCAGCAGAGAATTAAACTTGAGTGCCCACTTCGTTGCCCTGGCAACATTCTAACCTATATCGGTAAAAGATGTACTTCTATTTTTTTAAAAGAACAATAAAATCAAGAGAAACTGATTTTCAGCTAGTTTGTGGTGGTCAGTAAATGCTGCTGCCTTTGTGCTTCTGTGTTTGCTATCTGGTGATGAAAAACTTTTGTTTTTTTAACCAAGTGACTATGAAAAAAACTACTTTTTTAAAGATTTCCTTTCGAGTCAGCTTCTTAGAATTGTATTGGGACACGTGCATGTCCTGTTCAGGGTGTATTCGCATTTGGTCATTCAGTGCGTCCTTGGTTTCTGTAATTCCCCTCTTTTCAGTCTGTTTGATCCCATGGAGTTGGTGTATGGAATCATATGTATTGAGTGGAAACTTCGCCAGGGACCTCTGTCTAGGACATGCAGGCCAAGGAAGGGACGGGCCCAGGCCTGGGTTTTATGGCCCTCACGCCAAGAACGGTTTTTACATTTTTAAAGGGTGGTTTAATTTTTTTAAAAAAAGACAAAAATGTGACAGAGACCATGATGGAGGCTAAAATACTCAAGTTTCTGGGCCTTTATAGGAAAAGTTTGTCGAGCCCTGCTGGTCGAAGTCTTGTGTTTTAACTCAAACATTCAAGGAACTCACATTCTTCACATTAAATACGTGCTGTTTTGATTGATAAATATGTTCTTCCCGGGCATGGTCCTACTCCTTGGGCCTCGAGCCACCCACCTCCTGTGTGGAGGAGCCCCTCACTCACACTCACTCTGTGTCTCTGCTCTGCTTTTGGCCAGTTGTGGGGTCTCAGACGATTCATCTCACCTCCCTGGGCCTCAGTTTCCCCATTTAATGAAATAATAACCCTGACTTGATAGGGTTGTCATGAGGATTAAATGAGGCCACCCCCCCCACCCCGTCCTCTTTCTCTAGAAAACAACAGAAAAGTCAACTCTATTCTAGTGATTTATAACCTTTTATTAGTGAGGGTGTCCTTAAGTACAGCTGGGGTGCATATAAAACAGTGTGACATTCCTGCTCTTAGCCGTTTGAGCGGCGTCTCCTTTTTAATTCACGTGACTACAGAAGGCACTTGGTCTCGGTGAACTGTGTGCATCTGATGTGCGGGAACCGGAGGGAAGAGGAATTTTCAAACCAGGGCCCACCGGGACGATGGAAGAGTCCACAGGGCAGGAAGGGCTGGGGGTGGGGACAGTGGCACCCATCGTGGTGACTTTCTCCCCAATTCATGTAAACTAAGTTGCCAGTGATTAGTTACCATGGATATATTTTTCTAAAAATTCAAAATCTCTGCACAGTTCTCGGCAGAGGGAGTGGGTGTGTCTGTGTCTCTTGTTGGGTTTTTCTCCTTCGGTACATCGTTCCAAACTTAAGTTGATGCCCTGAATGCAGGGTAGTGGTCTTTATATTCATCGTGAGGGGTGTCTGTGATGTTTGGAGTTTGAAAATGGATTTAGATGGTGCTAAGAGGAGTCCACTGGGTTTGGTTCTGTCCTGTTTTGAGCAAGTTGTTCATTCACTGGCTTTGGTTCCGTTGAAGTCTGCATCGCGAGCGTCCATATCCTCTTCAGAACCGTCCGCGTTTTCAATAACTCTACGTCCTCCAGACCTTCTCGAGGGAACAAAAGAGGTCTCGTTCCCTCGCCTGTGGGTGTTAAGAAAACGCATGTTTCTTTAGTACAGAAATCTCCCTCGAGCTTGGAAGAGATTTTCAGACGGGGCAAAAAACAAACACAAACAAACTCGAATGAGACGCAAATATTCAGGTTGAAGTGAACAAATCCTGACCCATATGGGTGCATTTAATCAGCTGGAATGGGGGCAAAGTAGGTTTTTCAAAGCAGGACCATCTGCTTTAAAAAGTATCTGGCTTGGTCATTTGCTGACCCACAGGATTCTGGTTGGCTGTGGATTTCTGTTTAGAAAAGAAGGAAAAAAGGCAAGTGGGGGTGATGGCCTCATGGGATTATTCCTACACTGTGGAGCAGGGATGAGGGGGACCTGTTGTGTCTGTACCTCCTTGCTTTCAGAAGGAAAAGGGGGCAGGGGTTTAGGTTTTGAATTGTAGGAAGGTGAGAATGACCACCAACCCTTGAGAGGGAAGGAGGTCCCTGCATGGATGCCAAGGGTGCTGTCTGGTTAAAGGCACTGCATTGCTCTGCTTTTATGGAGCAGAATTCTTGTTCTGAGTTCCCCCAGGGCAGGGATCTCGCCTGTTTGGGGCGCCCCATGGCAGGCACTGTGCAAGGCATAGAACGGGTGCTCAATGAATATTTGTCAGAAAAACATTAGACATGTTAATCCAGGGTGTCTTTTAGCCCTAGCTGGTGGGACACCCCTTTCTCTCTGTCCTTTTTGCTCCCATCTCCTCTCCTCCGTGCTCTGGATGCCCTTTTCCCACAGGGCCTGCCCTGGTCACCTGAAGTAAGGCTTTGCATAGGAGGGCAGGGCAGGCAGGAGGAGGAAAAATCAGACCCGCCTGTACTTAACCTCCACTGTTTGGAAGGAAAGTTTGCCTTCTTTTCAGCGACCACAACAAATAATGTTGTGTGTTGGGCTCCAGCCATCTGACCCTGTTTGACAGGTCTTCACTCATTTTAGGATGTCTAAGAAGAAAGCAAGTTTTTTGCAACAAAAACGACCTGCTTCGCCACACAAAGTATGGACAGAAAAGCCACGAGGGTGAGCCCATCCCAGTGAACCCAGCCCGTCAGTTCTTTAGTCAAAGGGGGCAACTCAGGTAAGACAGGAGGCATAAGCAAGGCCCAGAGATTTCCTGATCGCTGACATGGGGCTTCCCAGCATGAGCCTTCTGGAGTCCAAGGGTGGGAGGAACCCGGGCTGGTAAAGCCCTCTGGGGACGGTGGATGGTACTTCCCAAGGGGCAGCGATCAAGAATAAATACTTAGTAGCTACTGCTGACTAAAGACCTGGGTCAGCCTCACTCCCATCAGAGGGAAGCTTCTAGGCCTCCAGCCCCTTTTATTTATTTCTTTCTTTTTGGCCGCACCTCAAAGGCAGAACTTCCCCAACCAGGGATTGAACTTGTGCCCCCTGCAGTGGAAGCACAGAGTCCTAACCACTGGACCGCCAGGGAAGTCCTCCAGCTCCTTTGGAACTAACTTTCTATCACTCAGTCTCTAGAGGTTCTTTGAAAGTCTCTTCCTTCTTTAGCACTGTGTTCTCCAAGAACTCGGGACAAAATAGGGTCCCGGCGTGCAGGGCTCAGCAGCCATCCACACAGCTCTCCTCCGTGTCTAACCCTCCAGGTTCAAAACTGGATGGGATGGCCTGGAGCTGGAAACAGTGGCTCAGGCTCCCTTTGTGTCTCCGAAGAGTCTGCATTTGCTAACTAGAGGAGTTTAACTGATTAATGCGCTCCCTTGATCTAAGAAGTAAATCAATCGCGCCTGGGTCCCTGTAAGCCCCCTGCGTGGGCACCAGTCCCGAAGCCGGTCTGTTCTGGCCTCTTCATGGCCTTTCTTGAAGGAACTGGCTTCAAATCCTAGGCAAAGGTTGACACTGGCTATATCTGTCACAGGAAGTAAAGGACCCCTCTAAAATTTTCTTAAAGGGTTTGATCCTGGAGAACTTGGATTCTATTCATGGACTCAGAAACGTATCTAAGGTACTCTTGGCATCCCAGGGATCGGCACAAGAGCGTAAGCACCTGCTGCTTTGCAAGGACTCAGTTTCCATCAACGGGTGGGTCCTACACCCCAGCCAACCCTAGACTCCAGCTTATCCCGTGATCGGGATGCACTGGCAGAAAAACTACTCAAAAGCCGTGTCTTGGAGGTGTGATGCTCCCGCCTAAAACTCCTGCCAAGACCTCATCCAGCTTTAAGTATTTGGGTAGCGACAGCAAGGCGGGATTCTCCAAGAGAGAAGACAGACACAAGGCAGGGCTGGCTGGGTCTCTCGAGGAGGAGGTGAAAGCCAGGCCCCAGGTGCCTCACTTCATGTGTGAGGACACTGTCAGGATCCCAGAGAAGTCGCGGCCTCTCAACCCTGTCTTTTGAAGGCCCCGTGCGCTCCCTGAGTCTTGGGTGTCCATCCCCAGTCCGTGAACATGTGCCCATGAGACCTCCAATAAAGGATCTACCTGGACCGCGCCCGGCCCTGTGGTGGCCGCTGTGGCCCTCGTGCACTGAAGATGCAGTTAGCAGCTGGCCCTTGCTCAAGCCCCACGCAACCCCAGTGAGACATCGGGGTGAGAGCTCGTTTCCCTCGCACGCGTGTGTGGAAACCCCACCTTGGGGGGCACATTGCTGGGCTGCGGCCACCATGACCCTGTGCTTTGCTAATTCTGACTTGTGAACCAGACCAGCCGGATGGAAGCCGTTCTCCAGGATGGTACCCAGACAGTGGAGCTGGCATATCTGCTCAACGTGGTGTCTGAGCCAGACGAGGGAGTACGGCACAGCCATGGCCTCTTCATTATTAGGGGCCTGTCACACAGGTAAGAGCCATCCAAGCCACACGCAGCCTCTAAACCCTCAGCACGCGGCGACAGGCCACATCAGTGCCACGTCACACGCCAAAGCGGGAGGGAGGAAGGAAGGAAGGAAAATGGGTAAAGCGATGAGGTCTTCTTGTGTCGATGTTGGTTTTGAAGAAAGACTAAAAGACTAAAGTTTTGAACTAAGATATCTAGGCCTTCAGATTTTGTAGGAATCCCGGGAATTTGCGAGGGCCACAACAGGGGGGCAGGGGGCGGGGGGGGGGGCAGGCTGGCAGAAAGGAAATGGAAACCAAGAGCCACAGACATGAGCCGCGAAGCTGCAGGCATGATACCTGGTGAGTCATTGCGGAGTTTCCTGGGGGAGGGGGCCTCTGAAACAGAGAGAGAGAGTCCCCGGTGGTTACCATCCTCCCATTCAAGTGCAATTTTAATCATCAATGCATTTGCTTCAATTAAATAATTAAAGGCACCTTTAAGTCACCCTTACGGTGGAGCACCTGAAGCCACGAGATCTCAGAGAGCCTGGCACACAAAAGGACGAGCCTTTTTTTCCCCCAATTAAAAAGCAAATTTCTGTCCTTCAGAACTTCTCTGAAGAACTCAGGTGGCTTCCTCCCATTCTGCATATCTGTTCAGGAACGTAAAGGAATCTGAGTAAGCTAGTCCAAAATATCCTTATGGGAACAGAACCTGAACAGACCTGGGCAAGGAGCCCGCAGCAGCCTCGCGTTTTAGTATCATTACTCCGTCCGTTGCCTTTTATGCCCATAGCAAGACAGTAGAGGTGGGCACCCTGGGCGGCTCCTGTGGAGATGCCTGGTGGTGTCAGGAGTGATAGGTGCGTTGTTCGGGCTCTAAGCAGGGCTTGTGTTGAGATTTACCTGCCTGGTAAAACTGTGTGAAACTTGCTCTATAATTTCTTGCTCGCTGAGGAGCTGGCTAGGCTTGCCCACCTCACTCAAGGCTCTAGTGCTTGATTTTGTGCTTTTGTACATCTAGAGGACTCAGAGAAGGTGGAAAAGGTAGGACCCGTCTTCCACTTGTATGTTGTGTGCGTGTTCATATTAACTGTAAAAAATGGTTAGTCCGATGCCAGCCTGTACAGCCCAAGAAGGGTCGTTGTCTGGGGCAGAACCCAAAGAGGGTGGTCGGCATGTGCTGCAAGAATCATCGGTCCCAAGAAAGGGAGCGGGGACAACAAAAGGGTGAGAGAGCTGGGGTGGCTGACTGCTCTCCCACTGCTCAGCCCGCCTCCGAGGAAGGGCAGCATCCAGTCAGCAGCCAAGCAAGTGCTGGGGGGTCCAGCCGTGGGGACGCACCACCCCTCACCTTGCACAGGCAGGGGGCTCCTTCCCAAATCCCTGTGCTCCGAGCCAGTTGCTCTCTTTCCCCTCCTGAAAGGGGTTTGGGCTTTCCCCTTGTCTCGTGCAGTGGTTCTCAGAGTCTGGAGTCGAGATGCCAGGTGATTGCAGAGGGTTCCTAGGTATGCCCTTGGACTGCTGAAGTGCACAGTGAGAAAGGTATTCCCTTTTCCACTCTTAAATACATCTGATTATGTCAGAAAATCTGTTTGGTCCTAATGTCTTGTCATTCCCTTTCTAACTGAGAAGTCTGCCTTCAGGTCATAGTCATCAATTTGTGGCCACAATAGCTAGAATTCACTATTGTTTAGTTTTCACTGTTTCAACTTCATTGTGACCTGTTGATGCAAGGCATGCTGGTTTAACAGTACAGGGGTGGTAGGTTTCATTTGTAAATAGACATATGTATGATTAAATAGTTAATTTCAAAGAAAACATCAAGTCAACAGAAGTACAGGTGGTAAGGCAAAATGGCAAAGGTGGTACGAGAATGCCTGAGGTTGGAGAAACATCACCTCTGACTCAACAATTGAAGGTTTATTCTGTGCCCAGCACTATCCCAGACACTGGGGACGAGTAAGCAGACAAAGCCTCTGTGTTCATGGGCTCGCAGGCCAAGAGTGAGGACAGACTGTGTACGAGATAAGTAAAAGAAATAGCAAGTTCCATGATGACAAGTGGGTAAGAGAGAGGAGAACGGTAAAGAGTAAGGTAGGAAATTCTAGTAACATGGGTGAGTGAACACCTGCAGGCAGGGAAGGAGGGGCCAGCTAGTGCAGCAAGCCGGGGGAGGGGCATTCCAGGCAGAGAGAGCAGCCAGTGCAAGGGCCTTGAGGCAGTGTAGGAAGCGGTGGAGGTGGAGGGGTAATTTAGGAGGCAGAGTACAGAGATCATGTAGGGCCTAGTGGAACTAACCATTGTGAAGATGTTACTTTGGCTGTGAGTGAGGTGGAGCCCCCATAGAGGGCTTCAAGCAAAGGAGGGACGTGATCCAGCTCCATTTCTGTGTTGAGAACAGACTATAAGGGGCCAGCATGGATGCAGAGAGGCCCACAAGGAGGCTGAGAAAGTTGTCTAGGTGGGAGGCGAGGGTAGCTTGGACCAGGGTGGCAAGCAGTGGTTCGATTCTGGATGTAGAGTATTTTTTAAGGGAGAGTTGACCAGATTTCCCAACAGAGTGGATGCAGGGTGTAAAGGAGAGAGAAGAATAAAGAATGAGCACAAGGTTTGTGGCCTGGATTAATGGCAACTTTCAGCTGCGGAGGATTGTGAGAAGAGCTGGTTTTGGTGTGAAGGGGTTCAGTCAGGGCCCAGGTTGGGGTATGTTTAGGTGTGAACTGCCTGTTAGGCATTGAATGGGAATGTCAAGGAAGTCTGGAATCCCAGGAAGTCTGGGCTGGAGATAAACTAGGAAGTCACTAGCTACAGATGGAACTTTGAAGCCACCAGGCTGGTTCAGATCACCTAAGGAATGAGCAGCAGTAGGGGTGGAGAGAGGACCGGGATGGCGCCCTGGGCAGACCAACAGCAACTGGGCTTTGAGATGAGGTACCAGCAGAAGAGGTGAAACACGGCCAGAAAGGTGGGAAGGATACCAGGTGAGGGTGGTATCTGGGAGGCCCAGTAAAGAGGAGCGATGGGCTATAGCATATGCTGCTGAGTCAGGTGAGGACTGAGGACTGACCACTGAGTTAGAGTTTTGTGGTAACAGCAGGGAAGGGGGATTAGGTTTGTTGACCTAATGGAATGACTCAGTGAGAGAGAACATATCACAAGGGGGAAGGGTAGGACTTTCAGGAACAACGTCCTCAGTTAAACAAGATGGGGGGTGGGTCTGATGGTGGGGTGGACCTCAGTTGGTGCTGGACAGTTGAGCACAGAAATGGGAAAAAACAGAGGAAATGAGCATAGATGTAGGGAGGTGTGTCGATAGGGAAGTGGGGGCTTGTCTATACTTCATGATAGTTTCCATTTTTCCATTAAACAGGAAGTAAAGTCATCAGCTGAGTGAGGATGACAGGGATAGTAAGTTTAGGGAGAGTGAACAGCAGATGCCTAAGTGGGGAGGGCTGAGAGGATGGGGGAGGGTGAGAGGAGGCGGGGACTGAGAGGAAGGGGAGGCCAAAGTCCAGGCAGCACTAAGTGAGGTCGGCTTGGTTCCGCCACTTAGAGTTTCCAGCGGAAGTGGCAGCACACCTGTTTGCTTTTCCACACTGCTTTGAGCTGCAGAAGGTTGGCAGTTGGGCTTAATTTGGCTTGTGTTTTAACCAAGTCAGCACAACACAGCAGGAGGGGAGACCAGAGTGTGGAGGATGTGGGAGAGGCCGACCATAACCATGGAGTCGGTGGGGCTGCGAGAGGATGAGAGGATGAGCTGAGGGGTTGGAGACCCCGGCGGAGACAGAGGGAGTGAGCTAAAGAAACGTGGTGGCAGGCAGATGATGGGTGCTTGATGGTCACATTAGGGCTGAGAGTTACTGGGAATGCCCGGGGAGTGGCAGGGTCCTGGAGGAGAGAAGGTCGTGGACTTGAGAGGCTGGATCACCCACCTGCTGTGGGGTGTGAGCGAGTGTGATAGGAAGCACGGAGCTCAAACCTTCAGGGAACCAGGTGGACAAGGGGATGGGAAGGAGCCCTGAGGAGCGGGGGAGCATCCACCCCCTTCAGGCTCGGAGGTTCAGGGGTGTGGGAGAGAAAACAACCGCAGTCCACTTACGGCAGAGGGTCTCAACTGTGGGTGCTGGCCCCCCCGGGGGACGCTGGGGGAAGTGCCACTGCATCTAGTGGCTGGAGGCCAAGGATGCTGCTTAACATCCTACAGTGCACAGGGCAGCCCATGATAAAGAATTATTCAGCCCTGAATGGCAGTAGTGCAGAGAAACGCCGAGTCAGGGAAAGGTGGGGAAGAGAAAGTCCAGAAAAGAGGTTAAGGGAGAAGGGATTCTGCAGCTGTTGATGACACAGCGAAGAAAGGTCTCAGGAGATGGAGGTACTGCCGCCTCCTCCTCCTCACCTGGAGGATGGGATGGGAGCGGTTGTTAGGACAGAAGGGGTGCTGCTCAGAGGGAGGGCCCCTGTGATCTGGGCCCCGCCCACGTCCAGCACACGATGGTGCTGCATACGTGATGCTGAGCCGGAAAGCCACGAGGGCTTTGGGGAAAGGGGCTCTGAGCCACTGTGGAGGCTTCAGGCCGACCCGTGCAGCCAGCCCATGAGATGAGGCCCCCGGGGCTGGTCCCTCACCTGAGCTTGCTCTTGAGCGCCGTCACCTCGCGGCCCATGGCCTCGTTGCTCTCTGTGGCCTCATCCAGCTCCCGCTGCAGCTTCCTGCGGTTGGCGTTGATGCGCTGGGACTCTTCCTCCGCCTCCTCCAGCTGCCTCTTGAGTTGCTTGACCCTCGTGTTTCCTTTCTCAGCCTGTCAAGGAGAGGCCCGAGGGTCAGGGGGGTCTGTGGCAGGGCTTGTGGGGCTGGGAGGGGGCGGGGCAGGGTTACCTGCTCCTTGTACTGCTCTGCCATTTTGCGCTCGTCTTCCACCTGCAGCAGGGCCTCCTTCAGCTTCTTGTCCTTCTGCTTCAGCGACTTGGTGGCCGCCTGTTTCTCTCTGCACACACAGGGGGAGTGGGGATGTTTCGGATGGGGAGGGCCTCCCTAGCAGTCGGTGTGTAAACCAGACCAGCATGGCCCACGGTGGGCACTTTTCCTGAGCCCAAATCAGGGCTCATCCTGAGAATAATGTTCGTCCATGAAAAGGAATGAAGTGCTGACGTCGGCTACAGCATGGGGGAGCCTTGCAAACATGCTCCATGAAAGAAGCCAGTCACAAAAGGCCTCGTGATGTATGATCCCACTTGACGAAATGTCCAGAATAGACAACAGAGACAGAAATTAAATCAGTGGTTGGCTGGGGATGGGAAATAGACGGTGATGGTTAAGGATACAGGGCTGCTTATTGGTGATGACAGCGTTCTGCAGTTGACTTTGGTGAGCGTGTGCCTATGAATTGTACACTGAAAACCACTGAACTGTACACTTTAAATGTGTGAACTGTGTGGTATGTGAGTTATCCGTAAAGCCACCACCGAAAGCAAAAACAGTGCAAGGATCCCGACCCTATCTGATGGTCATGAATGTGCTGTGACCTTACAGCTCAGGGACCGTACTTAAGTGAGAAGCCTTCCCATGTGTCTGTGGGCTGATGATTTGGATGTTTTGTGTACCCATTAATGTGACATCCTGCAGACACAACGTTAGGCAAAGTGACATGAGCTCCTGGGAAGTCTGGCTGACATCACTGAAGAGTCATGCTGCTTAGAGCAGCTAATGTCTCAGAGGCTTACTCCAGGCCAGGCTAGGGCACAGCACCTTCCTATGTTCTCACTCAGTTCTCCCAACACAGCTGCAGTGCAGGTACCACTGAGCTGATTTCTCAGCCAGAAATGATGCCCAGAGAGGCTGACTGACCCCCGACATCCCCGCCACTCACTGGCAAGCCGGCTGTTGTTCGGGCACTGGTCCCACCATACCTGGCCTCCTGCTCGACCTGCTCCTCTAGTTGTGCGATCTTGGCCTCCAGAGCCGCAATGGTGGACTTGAACTTGGACTTGACTGCCCCCTCCATCTCCTGCAGCTTGCTCCGCAGCTCCTTGTTCTGGCGCTCAAGCTGCTGCCGCGCACTTTCATTCTTCTGGGCCGTGCTGCGCTCCGTGGCCAGCTCATTGTTGAGCTGCTCGGCCTGGGGAGGAGGGTGAAGGTCACCAGGTGGAGGGCTTGGGAAGTGCCAGACGGTGCACTGAGATGAACGGCTCCCCCCGCCCCGCAGCCCCCAGCCTTCGTTGGCCTCTGCGCAGGTCCCTGGAGCTGGAGCACCCAGAAGGCCTCCTCCTTCCCTTCCAGCAGCCAGCTCTTTCTTGGCCATCCTTGAAGACCCAGCTCAAGAGGCAGCTCTTCCAGGAAAAGCATCCCGGTGCCACCCAGGCGCCCAGGTCACACGATGGGTCCCCAGCGCCCATCATGGAGCTGGCGCTCAGTGACGTCACTGAGTGCTCACTGTTGTAAGGTGGGGGCTAAGAGCAGGAAGGAGACCGCCAAGGCCCTTGTGGGTGAGCATCGTCTACTGGAGGCAGCACCAAAGGAGGTGCTGCAGGCGGGGTGCTGGTGTGACCGGAAGGGGAGGGAGTGGACGCTCGGGAGCAGACGTGCTGGGTCCCTACTCTCCCGCCTTCGCATTCTCGTCCACCCCCACCGGGGCCTGGCACACAGGAGCCTGTCCTGAAGCCGTGTGAGGCTTGGGACGGGGCGGATCTGAGGCATGTGCTGCCCTGCTCCTGGCTGCCCCGGCCTCACCTGCTGTGTGGCCTTCCGGACTCGGTCACTCATGGCCTCCATGTTGCCTTGCTCTTCCTCCAGCTCCTCCTCCAGCTGCGAGATGCGGGCTTCCAGGCGGCGCTTCTCGTCCTGCAGCGCGTTCCTAAGGGAAAGGCAGCCACTCTGGGGCCTCCAGCCTCCACTCAGAGGCTTAGAGAGCTTCCTCTCTTGGAGAAGCGATGCCTCAGGGTTGCCGCCTTTTATAACTGAGGTTCAGAGAGGCTTAGAGGCTTGTCCAAAGGTACATAGCAGGAAGTGGGGAGCCAATTGGTGTCAGCAAAGCCAGGCCTGGGATGAGGATCAATTCCCTCCTCCCCGACGTCCCCAGATTCCCTGTCCCCGCCATGCCGAATGAGTGAAACTGGCTACACCCTCAAATAGGGTGGAGAACCCCATGACCCCTGTCATAAGCTCAGCTGAACGTTCTATCATTTTCAGCATTAAATGGGGTCCAGGAGACTCTCCTCTGACTGCCTCTCCCTCATCATCTGAGTCTAGGGACCCCCTTCTCCCCATGAGGCTCATACCTTCCAGACACGCTGCTGGCCAGTTCCTCAGCCAGCTCCTCCTTCTCCAGGTCTGCCTGCTTGCGAGCCCTCTCGGCCGCGGCTAGATCCTGGACGGTGGCAGGTGGGGAGCAAGGAAACCTGCTGTCTGCCCGGAAAGGGCTGAGCCCACCCGAGAATCCACCCCGTTCCTGTCACCTGGCCCCCAGCTGCCTCTAAAATGGCTCGGCCTCCTCTGAGTTCAGGGGGAGGCCTGCAGATCCATCAGGGAGGAAACCCTGTGTCTTTCCCCGCCCTCGCTATGGGGCCCACCCGTGTGGAATGCTGGACGAGGGTGCACAAGCTGGGGGTGCCCGGGGCTGCTATCACGGCATCCCCATCAGGGCTCTCGCAGCGAGAAGAAGCCTTTACCTCCTGTAGCTGCATGAGGTCTGCCTCCAAGCTCTTGGCCTTCTTCTCATTCTCTTTGGCCGTGGCAAAGATCTCATCCCGGGAGTTGCGGGCATCTTCCAGCTCTCTCTGGAAGTCCTTCATCTGAGCCTGCGTGGTCAACAGGCGGGACCAGCTAAGAGGTCCTTACTCACCGAGTCCTGCTGCCCAAATTACCTTTCTGTGCCGACCCTAGGATTTCCCACGATTGACTGCAGAGCCCTCAGCCTCACGTGGCCAGGTGGCTGCCTGGGGCACGGTTCTGGATGGGCTCCGCAGACCTAAGAAGCGGTGCTGAGATCTGGGGGCCGCAGCCAAATGCCTGATGTTGCCCCCCCCAAATGTTGCCCCCCCTTGATGTTTCCCCAGGGCAGGAAACAGCCCCCAAAGCTAAAGGGTGATGGAAAAGCACCAGGTGACCAGGCACTGGCGACAGAGGGAGGCCTGTGTCCTCCCACTGCTGCTGACCTGGCTTCCCCCGCGCGCCCGGCCCTTGGGGCGTCACCCACCTGCAGTTTTCGCAGCTGCTTGATAGCTTCCTCTCTCCCCTTGATGGCCGAGTCGGCCTGCAGCTCCAGGTCCTTCAGGTCCCCTTCCAGCTTCTTCTTGGCCGCCACCGCCAGGGCACGTTGCTTTCTCTCGTCTTCCAGTTCCGTCTCGTACTCGTGAAGCTGAGCAAGGAGAGAGACGTGCGCTGCCGGGCAAGGCCGCCCCTAGGATCCCTTCCCAGCGCCCAGGTTTGCATAACCACTTGCAAGGTGGGTTTCTCATCCCCAGGTCAAAGGTGAGAGATCAGAGTCTCCATGAAGCCAGGAAGTGGAGGTGGGAGGAAGGAAGCAGGCTGCCCCACCTCCCCTTCCCCCCTTTCCTTCCTCCTCACAGATTACCTGCCTCTGGAGCTGCCTCCTCTTTTCTTCATTCTGCTCATCCCGGGCCTGGAGATCCCGCTCGAACTGGCCCTTCAGGGCCTGCATGTTGACCTCCAGCCTCAGCTTGGCATCTTCTGTCGCCTGCAGCTCATCCTCGAGCTCTTCCAGCTGGGTCTTCATCTCCTCCATCTGGGTTTCCAGGGCTCGCTTGGACTTCTCCAGCTCATGGACCTTTTACGTAAGGGTCGACGTCATGAAGATGGTCGGGCAGCCCCCAGGGACAGCTCATCAAGGTCAGGGAGATGGCTTTTGCCACTCTCAAGATGCATGACCAGGAGTCCAGACCAGAGCCATCCTCTCGGAACCCTTGACTCAGAACCCACCCCCAAATGCAGTTCTCAACCAGGCCCCTTCTTTGCATCAGCCTGAGGGACTCCTTCCAATTCCTGAGTATTCCTTAGCATGAAGGAGGCATGGAGCCCCCTCCTTCCCCCGTGGACTGATAAATAGCACAGAGAGTGGGTGGGTGAAACGTAGACAAGCAAAGATGATGAAGAGCCACTTACGTTCTTGCCCACGTCGTCCTTGGAGCTAACCAGATCCTCCATCTCAGCTTTGAGCATTTTGTTGGTCCTCTCAAGCTCCTCTTTGGCTTCTAAGGCCTCCTCAAGGGCCCGTGCCAGCGACAGGGCCTTGGTTTCCTTCTCCCTGGCTTCTGCCTCGGCTCTGTCCCTTTCATCCGCATATTTGGAAGAGATGTTTTTCTCCTCAGCCAACAACTGCAACACAGCAGAAGACCCAGAGGTGAGCTCTAGGCATGCCTGAGGGTCGGCTGCATTGAACTGCAAATATGGGGAAGAAGCCTTGTGTCCTGGTGCAGGTGGAAGGAAGTCAGGTGTCTAAGCAAACAGTTTATAATAAGACTGCTCCCCGACTTCGAGGTCAACCTTCTGCAGAGCCAGCATCCACTGAATCTCTGTGCTTGGAAGTCACTGACGCTGCCCATGTTGGTTAGAATGTGCTGTGACCGAGGTCAGGGTGACATTTAATCCTCCCAGAGTCCAATTATTCTTTTGTTTCATGGCCACAGTCGCTCGCTCACAAGAGTAGCCTATGAGCCGCGGTAGGGCAATGGTGAGTGGTGGATGGATCTGCACATAGTTCCCCCTCTGCCTGGAGAAGCAGTTCCAAGAACACAGCATACTGACGTTAATCTCAGCTTTTGAAAGAGAGAGCAGTACACGCCGTAACATCCAAAACCCAGACTGCCAGAATTCCACAAAGACAGGCAAGTAACAGGGACTCCCAAACAGCAGTCAACACAAAAACTCTCCACTGTTTGCGACAGGAAAATAATAAAGCAGCCTCAGACCCTGGGCCAGGTAATGAGACCGCAGATTAGAAGCAATGAGGACAAGCTGTCAGCACAGGGAAGGGATGGTTGGTAGAAGAGGGAAGAATCCCAAAGTACAATCCCAAAACTGAATTTTGGAATAAATCCCAAGTCACTTGTAAACCAAATCATATTTACTAAATCTGAGTAACATATATTAAAAGTTGGTATTTCGGGGTTTGGGTCATACAGGTGTATGCATTTATCAGAACTCAGTGAGTGTATGCTTAAGATTTACACATTTCATTGTATGTATTCAAGGGAAGAAAAAATACTTTAAAAAATGAACCCTAGTTTTTATATGCAATGCTGAGGTATCAAGGGGAGATGTACAGATGTCTGTAATTTGCTTTGAAATGCATCCAAAAGATATAAATGACAGATGCAATACACCCTTATAAATAGTGTGTGATAAAGTCTGCCTGGTGAAGCATTAATGATTGAAGCCAGGTGGTGGTGTACAGGTGTTCACGGTATAGTGCTTTCCGCTTTGCTGTGTGCTCAAGACTCTCTGTGATGAAATGTTAGGGAACAGTGGTATTTCAAGGGTAGATCCTTTAAATTACTTGGAAATCTCAGCAGGCACTCAGTAAATACTCGCTTAGTAATAAAATCAGTAAACCTCATTCCTTATCAGGGCTAGAGCCCAAGGCATGACTGGGTTTCTAGATGGCCCTTATGGTGGTGGGACCCGGAAAGTCACAGTCACTGAGGCTTTGCCACTCTCCTCCCTCTGACCAAGAAGCCCTAACTACTGTTTCACACAGAGCAGGCTAGGCTTCCATCGCATCCAGCAAAGCCTGGATGGGATGCTGACACACACGCAGCAGCCACACTGGATACTTTGCAGACCCAATTCCCCCCAGCCAGGGTCCATGAGCAGAGTGGAGGGCCCTCTAGCCCCTACCTGATCAAACTTCTTCTGCTTCTTTTCCAGGTTGGACACCAGTTGCCGCTGGTTGTCCAAATCAACGACCAGGTCGTCCAGCTCTTGCTGAAGCCTGTTCTTGGTCTTTTCCAGTTTGTCATAAGCAGCTGCCTTCTCTTCGTACTGCTGGGTGAGGCCTTCAATTTCCTTCTGGAACCTCTTCTTGCCCTCTTCCAGGGATTCCACGGTGCTGGCAAAGTCTTGCAGTTTCTTCTTCGAATCGGAGAGCTGAAATGGCAGTGTCCAGGGTGGGGTGAGAGGAGGGTGGTGAGGGATTCCCATCCCTGCGCCCCTGAGAAGCAAAGACCACCGACTCATTGAAGAAACGCAACAGCAGGGGGAGCCAGCGAGCCAATCAAAATGGCGCCACCATTCTACCACAATCACATCGGAGCCACTGATCTACCCTTAAGGGCTCAGGCCCAGAAATGCAAGGACATGCAGGGGCACCTGGATGTTCAGAGTGGAGATGTGGCGCTCCAGGTTCTGCTTGGCCTCCATCTCCTCATCCAGCTGGTCCTGTAGGCTGTTCTTCTCATCCTCCAGCTGGCGCAGCTTGGTGGACACATTGAGCTTCTGCCGGGTTTCTTCTTGAAGCAGCTCCTATGGAAATGACACATGGAAGTCTAGCGGCCCACCCCCAGGAAGGTCGTACCCCAGGTGCCTCTGGCTGATGTGGCACGATACCCACCTGGGTGTCCTGGAGCTGGGACCCAAGGGATGCCACGTCCTTGGCCAGTTTGATGGCCTTCCCCTCTGCCTCGTTGAGCAGCCCCGTGACACTCTCAACTTCATTCTGAGGGTGCCAAGAGACTGGTTAGTCGGAACCTCTAGAACAGGATCCTCATTAAGAGGAGCCCTTTGTACTCAGTGATAGGCCTTGGGGTATCCACTGCAAAATACCCATGAGCTAGGCGGCCTGGTCATGGTCACTCCATGCCCCCCCAGGGAAGCACATCACGTACAAGTTGCAATCTCTGGCTGTAGACTCTGGTTCTAGGACCCTGTTAGAGCCCTGTTAGACTGTAGTTAGACTGTGCTGACTGGGCCCTGATCCCTCTAAATGGATCCTGGATCCTTGCCAAGGTTGGCAAAGATGAAGCAGCAGGTCTGAGGCTCCAGACACTGAACAATGTTCTGGGCTCACTCACTCCCTAAAGTGGGGGAAGGGACTGCAGGTGGCACTTCCACTGCCAGGGGTCCTGTCCCTACCACCCCTCTTCTTCACCCCTGCTCTTTGCCCTTTCACTGACCCTTGTGGCAAAACCAAAGACGCAGACACTAAAGGTAAAAGCCTTCTAACTTTCCTCTGCCTTTTACTCCAGGAGCTGGTATCTCTGAGCAAGTCCTTTCGGAGATACCTGCACACCATCTGTTCTCTTCCCATTTACAGTAAGGATGTAAATGATCTTGACTCCACTCCTTCAGGACGTTGCTTGTCTTAGGATAGCAAAACCCCTGTGCCCAACTGCATGTGGAAAAATTCATACTTAACGCTGCCCTGCACCCTCATCCCAGGCTCTAGGTGCATTAAATCTTTATCAGAAGTGGGGCCATATCCCACGAATGGCAGGTCAGGCCAAATGTCTATTCAAAGCTAATTAAGACCAAAGAAAACCAGACCATGTCATTCTTCAGCTTAAAACCCATCAGTGGTTTCCCATCACTCAGAGTAAAGACCAACATACATATAATGGGGCCTTGAAGGCCCTGTGTCCTCCGGCCACAACCTACCTCTCCAATCCTATTTTGTGCCACATTTCCCCTTCCATTCGGCATCTAGCTCTACTGGCCTTACGTGATCTCTTCTAATTTCCCACTTGCTGCCGGGCCTTTACACATGCTGCTCCCTCTGCCTATAAGTAGATAGACTTCTTACCTGTCAGACTATACATCTTAGGGAAGCCTTTCCTGACCCCTCCTCCTGCAGCCCAGGCACCCATATTATTTACACTTATTGCATTATATGCCTCTGCTTTCCAGCATCATTTTACATTCATTTATGTGGTTATTAACGTCTTACCCTCCACTAGTCTGGAGTTCTCCTGGGGCAGGGACAGTGTCTGTCTGCTTCCTTGCTCTTGTATCTCAGGATTAAACATGGTGCCTGGCATACAGCAGGCACTCAATAAATACTCAATGAGTGGAAGAGAGTTTTTAAACATTAAATTGAATAGGGCGACCATCTCATCTCCCCAAGGAATGTAACTAGAGGAAACGGACTTGCTTTGCCACGAGAGAGGCTTTGTTAGCTGGAAGAGCCTCATCCCTCAAGGGTCGGTCCCAGCGAAGCCTGCCTCACCTGCAGTTTGTGGACCTTGTCATTGAGCTCGGCCCGGGCCCGTTCCCCATCGCTGCACTTGGACTGCAGCTCCTGCAGCTGCACCTCCAGCTTCTTCTTCTTGTGCTCCACCTCCTGCTTGGCTTGGCTCAGGACACGCAGCTCTCCAGCCAGGTCTGCGTTCTCTTTCTCCAGCGCCTGCTTGTTCTTGTCCAGGTTGGCCTTGGCCTGGCCAGAGAGGCAGAGGGGAGGGAAGGTGTTACAGCCGTGGCTGAGTGAGCATTTAAGATAGGGACCTGTGCTGTCGGGGGTTCTTTCTCTTTCCTTTCCCCTCCCTCAGTAAGTCCAGGGACCTGTGCCCCCTGCCTCAGGGGAGGGACACGACACAGTGAAGAACACACAATCACCAGTAAGACTTTTTGGACTCCATTTTCCTAAAGCTCAGAGGTTGCAAACTGGCATCCCCTGGGCTGCATCAACCCTGCCATCCTGTCCTGTTTAATCCATGCAGTACCTTTTAACATTTTAATTAAGAAATACCACATAAAAATCTGGATTCCCAGCTTCTTTTTTTAAAAATCAAATGTTCTATTTCATGGCTAGGTGGTGGTTACACTAATGAATACATTTGTCAAAATTATTGAACTATACATTTAAAATTGGTGAATTTTGCTGCATATACCTCTGTAAGTCTGACTTTCAAAAAAACAAACTAAAGATCTGGAAACAGAGGTCTTGCCTTCCTCCAAGGTAACAGTCAGCTGGATCTACATAGCAGCCAGCCCTGTAAATAGGGCAATCACACTCCACTTGGCCCCAGTCCCCACCATTCCCTATTGTCCATCAGATTTATCATTGAATGTACACTGCCATTTCTGTGAAAGTTTAGAGAAAGTTATTTTATCTAACTAGCTCATGTAGGTGCATGAGTTTCTCCAAGAAAAAAAGTATTTTGGGAAAAAGCAGAAGAAGGGAGGAGCCTTCTCCCAGGGCTGTAGGGAGGAGGAAAGAAGCAAGAGAGAAGTGTGGGTCTCAAGAGCAGAGGAATCAACAGTGGGCTCATCCTCAGCCCCAGGAAGGTGCTGTGCAGTGTCCAGGCAGCCTCAGAAGCCATTCCTCTGCTCCAGGTGTGACTAAGAGCTGCTGGGACCTCAGACAGGGACAAAGTGCCTCTTAGGGTAATAGTGCAGATTGATGAGCAAGGACCCTGGGGGACCTCACGGGATCTGGGCTCCCCAAAAACCTTTTTCCCAGAATGGTGGCAACGCTATACACATGTAAGGGGATTCAAGATAGGAATGATGTTACAACTTTTTCCCAACAATCTGAAAAGTTACTAGAGGTCAAATAGTCCTCTTTTTCAACGCTCCTGAGATGGTGGACAGGCGTTCCCAGCCTCTTCTTTCTTATACAGGTCAGACGTGGATGCTGTCTGCTGGTGGCGTGAACAACTGAGTCTTTCCAAAGAGTCCAGGCTGTGAATCCGGGGTGTGGCTTCCAGCCCCTGCTCACCTCTGACAGCCACCTGGCTCGGTGCTGGTCAGTTACCTTTCCAGGCCCCACTCTTCCAAACACAGAGTAAGAGGGACACGTACACCTTACCACTGTCTGGAGGCCTTACTATTCAGAAGGTGGGAAGAGCCCATTTGGGTTCAGATGCTATCACAATAAAAAATAACTTCTGAACATAAAAAAGGGAAGACAATTAAAAGGGGAAATACATGTTGTAGATAAAATTAGCAAGGGCTTACTTATCCAACACATATAAAGAACGGACAGAATGCTGAAGATTCATATTCAGACCCCATGTGACAAGTGACAAGGGGACATGAACAGGCGTCCTTTTCTCCATTTGGAGCATGAGGGGTGTTCAGTCTGGCACAGCACGTTTCAGCATGGGGCCTGGAGATTTGCATTTTAGCAAAGGTCACGAGTGAAATTAAATGAGTCAGTGTCCGTAAAACTTTGGAACAGTGGCATATAAACAGTGCCGTATGAGGGATTGCTGGCGTTATTTAAATGTACGGGAAAATTCTGAGATTCTGATAGAACCGGTCGTGAACCAGCTCATAGAAGAACATTTACTTTGATTGGCGATAGAAACAAATGCAAACTCCAACAATTTTTAGGTAACGCAACAGCCATTTAATCTAGAAAGTGCAGGGGGGAAGCCGTAGCGCTGAGGATGGTATAATTCAGACTCTTAGGGAAGCAACCTGGCAGGATGTCGTAAGCTAAAAAATTTCCCTCCTGGGAATGAAATACAAGGAAATTCTCCAAAGGGAGAGAAAGTTCCCGATATGAAGCATTCAGAGTAGAGCTATTTAACTGTCTCAAGTCCCATATACCCCAAGTAGCCAACCATGGGAGAAAGAAAGATTAGATCTAGCCATTCTCAAACTACACCTGCGGACTTCCCTGGTGGTGCACTGGTTAAGAATCTGCCTGCCAATGCAGGGGGCATGTGTTGGAGCCCTGGTCCGGGAAGATCCCACATGCCATGGAGCAACTAAGCCCGTGCACCGCAACTACTGAGCCTGCGCTCTAGAGCCCGTGAGCCTAAAGCCCATGCTCTGCAACAAGAGAAGCCACCCTAATGAGAAGCCCGCACACAGCAACGAGGAGAAGCCCCCGCTTGCCGCAACTAGAGAAAGCCCGCGCACAGCAACGAAAACCCAACACAGCCAAAATAAATAATTAAAAAAAAAACTACAGCAGGGAGAGCTGTCTTGCTACTCAAATCAAATAATGATAGTCTTCTTCTGATCTGCAGAGAAATGAAGATGGCTAGAAGGTTCTCAGTGTTGTTAACTTCCCAGAAGTTGTGCTAAACTTTGCTTATCCATAAGAGCAGTGTATAGTATACCCTACCCTGGAGAGGCTAAGAAGTGGGTTCAGAGCCAGACTGCTTGGACGCTCGCTGACTAGCTGTGTGACCTCTAGGTGCTCTGGACCTCAGTTCCTTCATGTGTAAAATGAGCTTCATTGTACCTATCCCAGTGGGTGGTTGTAAAGATTAATCAGCAGAATATACAGTAAGCACTTAATAAATGCTGGCTGTCATCACTCTCATTCGAATTGTTGTAGCTTGTTATTGGTCTCAGTATAGACACTGATATGTAGTTATTTGAAGCTGTTGACATATGGTTCTTGATATTTTGTTGTCACAAAAAAAGCATCGCAACTCACCCTCTTGAACTGCTCCAGCTGCTCAGTGAGCTCCTCCACGGCCTGCGTGTGCTTCTGCCTCATCTCCTGCACCTGGGCCTCGTGGGACCGAGTCTCCTCGTCCAGGGCCTTCTTCAGCATCGACACCTCCTGCTCCCTCTTGGCCCTGGACAGGAAGAATACAGTGGCTGGCGGTGGAGGAGACAGCGGTTCACCTCAGACAGTACTGTGCAGAAGAACGAGCGCTCTCCCGGGTGACCTTGGGGGAGTCACCTAACCTCTCTGGACCTGGAATTTCCTCAAAACGAGGAGCATACTACCTGCCCAGAATCTCCCAGGGCTGGCAAACAAATACACAAAATACACAAAATACAGCACATGATATTGTTGGAAGAATGCAAAGTGAATTGCAAACTGTACCGTAAATATTAACATTAGCTCTTATTTACTGAGCATGCACAATATGCCAGGCCCTGACCTAAGTTCATCTCATATAATATTCAGAGTGACCCTAAGAGGCAAGAATATCATCGTTTCTATTTTATAGATGAGGAAACTAAAGCTAAGAAAGTAAGCAGCTTGCCCAAGCTGTTGAAACCATTGTGATAGGGCGAGAATTTGAACCCAAACAGTCTGACTCTGTGCCCATGCTCTGAGCCATTGCACTGGGCCAGTGGGAATGGAGAAGAACACTGTGCTGGCTTCTAGGCCCAGATAAGTGATGTAGCACAAAACCCAAAATGTGGGAAATAATTCTCCATGTTAGCGCTTGATACAGGGTGCACTCAAAGCACATTTGTGTATTTGTTGAATGAATAAGCGATCTAGTTTCACAAAAGTCAGGCAGTAACTTTCATTATCTGGCAGGTGACCCGTTCTTTTGGTGGCTTTTGTTTTTGTGTTTTTTGGTTGTTGTTGGCTGTTAGCCTGCAGTGACTCTTTAATCAGAGACCAATCTAATAAATATTATTTTGAAAATTTAACACACACAGGAAAAGACAGGAATGAAATCCCCCAAAATGTTAACTGTGGTGGGACTGGGGGTGATGCTTTTGGTATCTACTTTCCTACAGTTTTCAAATCATTCTCTAATTGAGTATATCCTCTGACTGTGATGCAAAATAAGATTAAAAGTAAGCATGCTTATATTAGTTAAAGCAAAATACAATCAGGCCGATAAACGTAGGGCCTGAGGAACCCCATGACCCAGGATCTGCTCAGGTTTGCCCCTCTCCACCGTCGCATCAGCGTGGTGGGCCAGTGGGGCGGGGGCCCCTCACCTAAGCTCCTGTTGGGTGGCCGTGCTGTCTAGCGTGTCCTCCAGCTCCGTCTTCAGTGCCTCCAGCTCCTCCCCAAGGTCCCGCTTCTGCT
Organism: Aethalodelphis obliquidens; assembly: GCF_003676395.1. Taxonomy (NCBI): domain Eukaryota; kingdom Metazoa; phylum Chordata; class Mammalia; order Artiodactyla; family Delphinidae; genus Aethalodelphis; species Aethalodelphis obliquidens. The sequence goes on along the minus strand of NW_020837962.1, from coordinate 905,072 downwards.
TCTCAGCTTTGCTCCTCGCAGCCCGTTCTGAGTCCAGGTCCTCCTGGAGGTCTGAGATGTGACCCTCCAGCTCCCGGATCTTCTTCAGGGCGTTGTTCTTCTGAGCGATTTCATCATCAAGCCTGCCGGGGACAGATCCCCAGAATTAAGACCCTGGGGTCCTGAGCCCCCTGCTATCCATCCCACAATGTGGCCAAAAATGGCTTTATGGAACCAGCCATTTGGGTTCCATACATATCAAAACATGTTTCGCTCATGTCCCGAGACACAGCAGACCACTTCTTGCCATGCTGGACGGTTTGGAGGCTTATGCAGAAACGTGGTTTCCAAGGGCTGATGTAAAAAAACAGGTCATGCTGCACGTGTGCATGCGTGTGTGTGTGTGTGTGTGTGTGTGTGTGTGTGAGTGAGAGAGAGAGAGAGAGAGAGAGAGAGAGAGAGAGAGAGAGAGGCAGAGACAGAGAGAGATAGACAATACAAAGCACTGTCCCAGACTAGCAAGGTGCCTTGTCTACATTAGGAGCCTAATAGATGCTTTCTGAATGTTAGACAATTGTTCCTCCCTGGCAACTACTGGTTTATTCTTTCTTCCATCTGCTCAGCGTCTGAGTTCTGCTACATGCAAAGCTCTTAGCCAGGCACTGCTTGGGGGTGGGGCGGGGGGATGTTAAAACCGGGGGAGGCAGTGACTGGGGGTCAGTGTGGGACATGGGGAGCCTTGTCTGAATGGCACGGAAGGGAGCTCCCTCCTGACCACTATGGAGCTGCCTCTGGTTTTGCCCACGATGGATGGAAAGGGACCCTCAGGAGGGAAGGCACGAGGTGGCCCATCACCCTCGCACTGTCACATGGCACAAACGGGCTGAGGGAGAGCTGGCCAGGGGATTAATCAGAGAATGGATCCCAGCCTGTCTCTCAAAAGCTGGGTGACTGTCACTTGTCCCTTCACCTCCCCTGGCTCAGCTTCCTCCTCAGTGAATGGAGGTAACAGCTGCATACCTGGCCAAGTGTCTGCAAAGACACTGCTTGAGCAGAACTTAGCATACGGTGAGCAGGCTAATACCCATTAGTTGTTGCTGCTGTAATACCCCCGGGGGGAAGCCATTAGAGTGAATCCAGCTCAGAGCTGGGAGAAGGGGGCACAGAGGAAAGGGTGTGGGACACACCTCAGGGGACGGGCAGACTCTGAGGACTGCTGCATGCTGTGTGTGGGACAAGAAGGAGGGTAAAAGCTAGGGAGGAGACACATTCGCAAAAAGAAGGACCTCAGAAGGAGGGGGCGGGGGACAGGAGGGTCCTCTCAGCCTCAGACCCGTGGTGTTTGAGGTGCCAACAGAACAGACTCCGTGCACAACCAGAAATCCAGAGCTGGGGTGTAGATGACAAAGGCTGGGCACCCAAGAGGCAGACACAGTGGGAGAAGAGAGGATGAGTTTGGAAGGAAGAGAAGAAATTCAAAGGGAAAGTTCTGAAGGTGCCAGCAGGACTGGGAGGCACCCGGGAGGCCTGGCCTGGGCCACCTAGCATGAGATGGAGGCCTGCCTGGAGGAGGAGGAGGAAGACCGAGGCCCCCGCAGATCGGCAGTGGCCCTCAGGGCACCAGCACACACTGGACCTGCCCCGCCAGCCTCGCTACCTGCCCAGGGCTGCCTGCAGCTCCTCCTCCTTCTTGGCCAGCTGCATCTTGAGCTCAGCGATCTGCGCCTGCAGGTCGGCTATCTGCTCGTGGAAGTCGCTGGCCTCGCCCTCCAGCTTCCTCTTCAGCTTCTCCAGCTCCTGCCGGCTCTTTTCCTCCTTCTTCAGCCGCACTACAACAAAGCCAGGGCCCCTCAGGAGGTGGACACTACCAGAGAGACCCCTGGAGGACGAGCCTTTCTGCTCAGGCATTTCACATGGAGGAAATTCACACTCACACATCCCCCCCACTGGTAACTGTCCCGCTGGCACCACTGTCTTGTGGAAGGAAAGTCAGTCCTGGTGACAAGCACTTTCTGGAATTAACGTGTGTGTTCACTAAGGGTGAGCAGGCAGCTGGATAGGGTTGTCCCCTTCCTGCAATAATCTTCCATTCTCAAATTTCCTGTCTGATATTCCTACTTTTAAAATGTCCATTCAAAACATCACTGGGGGACTTCCCTGGTGGCGTGATGGTTAAGAATCCGCCTGCCAATGCAGGGGACGCGGGTTCGAGCCCTGGTCCGGGAAGATCCCGCATGCCGCTGAGCAACTAAGCCCGTGTGCCACAACTACTGAGCCTGCGCTCTAGAGCCCGCGAGCCACAACTACTGAGCCCACACGCCACAACTACTGAAGCCCGCATGCCTAGAGCCCATGCTCCACAACAAGGGAAGCCACCACAATGAGAAGCCCGTGCACCACAACGAAGAGTAGCCTCCACTCGCCGCAACTAGAGAAAGCCCGCGTGCAGCAACGAAGACCCAATGCAGCCATAAATAAATATATATATAATTTTTTAAAAAACAAAAAAAAATATCACTGGGTAGCCGTTTTACCTTCCAGTTCTGAAATCATAGATTCGTGCTTATTTTTCAGCTTGGTAAGATTCTTGGCTTTTTCTTCCTCTTCTGCAAGATTTGTTGTTAAGTCACTAATCCTCTCTTCAAGGAGTTTTCGCTCCTTTGGGGGGAAAGAAAAAGAAATATCATTCGTTTTTTCCTTTTCTCCAGGGTCTACATTTCACTGTTAGTAATTTCCAGATAAACAGTTGAAAGGAAAGCCCACATTATAACCAAATGCAACCTAGAGTTTTCAACGGGGAAAGAGAAGTTCCTTTACAATAATAATTTCCAAAGATTGACTACTCCTCATCTCAGGCCCCTCCACCCCTCAACTTCATGTCCCAGCCAGGGGGCCCCTCTTTCCTTTCCTACCACAGGCCAGCTCCTCCCAGCCTCAGGGCTCTTGCACAGACGGGACCATCTGCCTGGGATGTGCCTCCACCCCGTCTCCTTCTAACTGCTTCTCGCTATTCAGGTTTCCACTTAAATGTCACTTCCTCCAGGAAGCCTCCCCTGAATCCCACCCCCCATCCCCTAGTGCTCTGGTCTTATAAGATGGTGAACACCTCCTTCAGAGTCCTGATCACAACGGCAATTAACGTTTGCGTGTATGATTATCTACTTGCTGCCTCACTAGGATATAAGCCCTACGAGGACAGGGTCCTCCTCCACTGTGTGTGCCCTGCACCTGACATGGACTGGCTCGCAGTCAGTGCCCAGCTCAAAGGACTAAAGGTAGTCCGCCTCAGTGGGGCTGCTTAGTGGTTACTGACTAGGGTGACCTAGTCATCCTGGTTTACACTGGGACATTTCCGTCTTAGGGGCTGAAAGTCCCGCATCCCAGAAACCCTTCAGTCCCAGGACAGCTGGTTCCCCTATTACCAACTGCAAATGGACGGTGAGAATGTGAGAGGGGCCCCTGAATCCCAGGCACATTGCCCTCCCACCCTTGTATAACTTGGGGGTTCCATCGGTCGTGGTGTTTCTGAGACTTGCTCCGTGGCAGCCCTGGTGCTGGTGGGACCCCATCCATGGCACACCTGCATCCAGACGGCAGTCACAAGGCCGCCACGTCAATGCTGGACGTAACTACTTGCTCAGCCTTCAATACCTTGTCTCTGACTAAAAAGGGAAGGCATCTGGAGTCCTCAGCCCTCACGAGCCTGTCATTTTAACAAAGACGCTCAACCCCACTCACTTTTGACAGTTTATTGTTCTGATCATCCATGACCAGAATATCATCCTCCAGTTTCTTGATCTTGGCCTCAGCCGTGACCTTCTCAAGTTGTAGCTTCTGCCTGGCAGCTTCCTCTTCCTCCAGCTGTTCTTCCAGGTCCTTTGTGGGGGAAGGAAAAGAACCACAGCCTTGCTTAAAACGAAGTCACTCTCCCGGAGCTCTGGGGACTCATGGATACAGAGGCTTAGCCTGATGGCCCCCTGCAGTGCTCTGCCATCTCCTTTCATCACAAAGAAAAGGTTTGGGTAAGCCACTTTTCTTTGTGGAGCCTCAGTCTCCTCCTCTGTAAAATGGGGATAGTAGATACCATGGTGGTTTAAAAATATGTCCATAAATTCTTTGATACTCTTCCCTTCAAGAGGTGGAGCCTAATTCTCCTCCCCTTGAGTGTCAGCTGGACTTAGTGACTTGCTTCTAACAAATAATATCAAGAGGAAGTGATGGAGTGTATAAGTCAGAGATTAGGCTATAAAAGGCTTTGCACCTTCCTCCCTGTTGTCTCTTCATTCACTCCATCTGGGGAAAGCCAGCCGCCACGTTGTGAGGGCACTCAAGCAGCCCTATGGAGAAGCCCACATAGTGAGGAACGGAGGCCTCCTGCCTACAGTCGTGTGAGTGAGCCATGTGCAAGTGAGTCCTCCAGCCCCAGTCCAGCCTTCAGATGCTGCAGCCCAGGCTGACATCCTGAATGCAACCTTGTACGGGGCTCTAAGCCAGAATCACCAGCTAAGCCACTCTCAAGAGTCACGACTGTGTGAGATAAATGTTTGCTATTTCCAAGCTGCTAAGTTTTGGGATGTTTTGGTTCTGCAACAATAGCTTACTGATACAATTACCCCTCATCCAGGGTTGCTATTAGGAAGAAAGGTGTTTGCACATGAAAGGCAGGGCAGTAGAACTGAGCAGGCTTCCAAGGAGACCTGTGTGGGCAGATGGCGGTTTCTCTCCGAGCCTTAGTCTCTTTCTCTGTCCAAAGGGGACATACAACGTCAGATGCACCTCACAGGCCTGCCGTGAGGGTCAACGGATTTCGTACCCACCGAGGGCTGCCCCTGCAGTGCCTTACCAGCATCTGCTGGGCCATCTTCTTCCGTTCTGCCTGCAGCTGCTGGCCCCGGTCTTCCTCCTCCTCCAGGCGGGCCTCCATCTCATGCAGGATCTCCTCCAGCTCCTGCTTCTTGGCTGCCAGCCGGACCCGCATCTCCTCGGCCTCCGCGTACAGCTCCGTCTCTGCCTGCAGCTGCTCCTGAAGCAGGTTCTTCTCCTCAGTCAGCTGCATGCAGAGGGTGGGGAGATGGCCCGTGAGCCCCACAGGAGCAGGCGTCCTGCCCTCCACAGCCCCGGCCAGGCTCCCGGCCCGGTACCTGCGCGTGTTTCTGCCCCAGCTCCTTGAGCTCGCTTTCTGCCTTCTGCTGCCGCTCCTTGGTCTTCTGCAGCTCATCCTCCTTGGCCTGCATCTCCTCCTCCTGCCTCGTCACCTGCAGCAGGGGCTTCACCTGCGCACAGAGGGTCAGCCCGTCACTTGCTTTCGTGGCACAAGGGAAACACTCTCATAATAAATAAATCAGTGGTTCTCAGCAAAGGACAATTTTACTCCACTCTCAGATCCTAACGGGATATTTGGAAATTTCTGGGGACAGTTTCAGCTGTCACAACTGGGGTGGGGAATGCTACTGGCATCTAGTGGATATAGGCCAGGGATGCTGCCCAACATTCTAGAATGCTCAGGACAGCCCCCCCCCCCCCAACACAGAATTATCCATCCCAAGATATCAGCAGTGCTGAGATCGGAAAATCCTAAATTAGAGCAATGGGAAGAGGTGCAAAGTGAAAGGAGAAAGTCTCCCCTCCCCCCATTTAGTCCCATCCTGAGAGAACTGCTGCTGACAAACTGATATGTTTCCCTCCAGAGAGAAAAGGAAAGAAAAATCCCCTACATCCGACCTCCCATTCTCAGCATTGTCCTGCACATGAAAAAAAAAAACACCTGAGATCACGCTGCCCAGTGTTACATGCTGCTTTTTTTTTTTGGCTGCACTGCACGGCTTGTGGGATCTCAGTTCACCCACCAGGGATTGAACCCAGGTGCCTGGCAGTGAAAGCGTGGAGTCCTAACCACTAGACCGCCACGGAATTCCCTACTTGCTGCTTTGATTACTAAAAGCTATAAGATAATTATCACCCCATGCTGTCCCATCAGCTTTACAACTTGACTTTTAGATAACCATCATTTTTAATGGTTGAAAAATATCCCATTGATGGATGAGCTGGTGTGAGTCAGTCTGCCAGGGCTGGGCACGGAAATTTTGCTCTTGAAAATGAATGCCCTTCATTCTTGATTTTCTTTATTTCAGATGGTTTTCTGAGAAGAGTTTTCTAGAAGTTGGGTCAGTGGGGATGAACATTTCCAAAAGCAGCTTCCCCTCACTGCTCTTCACCAAGCTGACTCCTAACTCCTGTGTTCAAGCCCTGACTGGGACTAGGGGAGCCCCTGTCAGACACACTGTGGCTTCCTTCCTGCGATGACCCCAGTCTGCCATGGGCATTGGTTCCTGTGCTGACCCCGTCTGCTTCCCCACTTGACTAGAATATTCATGAGGCCAGGACACCCCTAGCACCTTGCATGTGTCTGGTGCACAGTAGTTCCTCAATACATACTTGCTCAGTGCCCATTTACACACTCAAGGGCACCAAAGAGAAAGCCATGTCTGTCCCTACAGAGCAAGTCTTTGCACGACTGGCTCATGACAGCCAGCGATGCTGCAAGACCAAGTTGTACCCAGAGAAACAAACAATGGATATACACAGCAAGCTGGATGGAGGGATCTCCAGGGAATGATGCTTCGTGACAAAAGCCCATCTCAAAAGGTGACATACTGAAGGACCCCGTTTATATAACATCCTTGAGATGACAAAATTATAGAAATGGAGAACAGATTCGTGCTTGCTGGGGCTATGGAGGGAAGTGGGTAGGGCTCTAAAGGCGCAACAGGTGATCCTCGCGGTGACTGAAAGGCTCTGCATCTGGGTTAAGGTCATGGCTGTAACCCATGTGCCAAAGAGGGGGCCTTTCTCAGGCCCGGAGAATCGCCAAAGGGCAAGGTTTGGTTTCGAGCCCTCAGTTGCACACCTGCTGTCAATCACCTCCAGTTCCACATGGACAGCGTCCAAGTGAAGACCAAGGACTGGGAGGGGGGTGGGGAGTGGGAGAAGGAGGCACTCACTTTGGTGAAGAGCCGCCACCACTGCCAGTTCCGCAGCTTGAGGTAGGCAGCGCAGTTCCTCTGAATCACCTTCATGGCCGTCAGCTGCTGCTGCCTCTTGGCAAAAGCCCTGGGGAGAGGGAAGGGGAGCTGTGAGAAGACCTGCTTGGCTCCACACACACCTCACTGTGTTGTCACGGCATCCCACCCTGCGGCATCCCGAAGGCAGGGTGCTTCTCTTTGGCTTGTGATTTAGTGACTTGTACAAGGACGTCCCCCATTCTCTCCAGCCCAGATTCTCCAGGAAGCTCTGAGCATCAGCAAAAGTATACCATCTGGAGACCAGAGCCTTTCTCAGTGGACAAGGAAGACCCAAGGCCCACAAAATGCCCTGGATTCAGATCTGTGGTCCTGACAACACCTAGGAAACTGATCTATGCTACACCATTCCTAAGGGGTGTCCTACACCCTCAGCTGTGCCACATCTTCCCCAAAGCTGAGTGTCTGACAAACCTATCCTTTCCTCAGATAATTTAAAATCCCACACCTGACACAGAACCAGCACTCTTCCTACTTAAGGGCTACTGGGTTTGAGAAACCACAGAACAGTGAGCACCATCCTCTCGCCTCTGTGTGGCTGCCATTGCGGCTGCCATCTTGGATGTGGGTGAATTTGAAGAATAAAATTGCCCCAGTTAGTCTGGAGGTGGGAGGGGTGGCAACAGAGAATTTAGTTATGAAAGTTAACAGTTTAGGTCTGTCCCTGGACCAAGAGCTCCCCAGATCTGGCCTTGACCATTCTGGGTCTACTTGACAATGAATCAGCTTGACACAGTCAGGGCTCTGCAGATGAGTGCATGGTCTGTACCTCCTGAAGACATATGCCCTGGACAAGAGCTACTCTGCCAGCCCCTGTGTCCTGTTTGGGGTGTGAGTTTCATGGAGGAACTGCAGCCCTCACCCAGCCCCCAGGATTCCCAAAACAGGGGGCATCAGGCCTTCTAAGACTTTGCCTTATGAGTCCCACTTGGACATAGGGGTATAGACACAAATACTCTTTCCTCAGACACTTTATCATATTCTCACATTTCTGAAATGATAGCCAGCCACTGTTCTCAACCCTTTTCATGTAGTATTTCATTGACCCCTCATTAAAAGAAGTTTATGAGGCAGGAATGATTATGTTCATTTTCCTGAGGCTCAGAGGTAGAGTAACCTTCCCAAGGTTCTTCAGCAAATAAGTAGGGGAGCCAGGGTGAGAACCCACGTCTAACTCTCCAGAGCCCATGGTCTTAACTCCTTCCTGCCCTGCCCTTATAACTAGTGCATATATTTAAAGTGGTAGCATTTCTCTCCCCCAAGAAAAGGCTGCCATTCAATCAATGATGCATCTTAGAGCAGTGGCCTCTTAGAATCAGAAAATCAGAACATGAGGCCAGAAAGCCCCCGAAATTTTGTATTTCTGGTCTGTGTTTGCAGGGAGGCGATAGCGCGTGGGTCTTTACTTTCTGGCCAGGTAGCCGCGACACATCGCCTGGAAAGCCATGATGACGTCGGTGATCTTTAAGTCCCGCTCCTCTTCTAGGTGGGCCAGGACGCCAGTTCGGAAGAAGATTTTGCTCTGCCCAATCCTGTACAAGTTGGGGTCGAGTTCTAGGGCTTTGATCTGCAGAAGGAAGGAGGATGAGAGTTCCCGTTCTCGGCTATGCCACTTGGCCAGGGGTTAAGTGTGTTTAAGGAGGGTCCCACCCGGAGCAGCTGCGGGAAGTACCGCCAGAGGCCGGGAGGTCTGCAGTTGGATATTTGGGGTGGGGCTGGGGCTGGGCTCACCATCAGAATGCAGGCCTGCTTCCCATCCATGAAGCCTTTGGGAATGGCGTTTGCGGCCAGGATCTCATAGCTTGAGACATAGGGCAGGAGTCACCAACCGAGTGAATCTCTGTCGTCCGTCTGTCCCTCCACCCAGCCTGCTCACCCCCGTCCCACCCGCTGCCCCACCCATGCCCGGCCCCGGTGGGCTCACCGTTGGCGGAACTCCTGGAAGACGATCCTGTTAGGGAATCCCTGGCGGCAGATTCGGATGCCTTCCAAGACCCCGTTGCACCGCAGCTGCTCCAGCACCAGAAAGGCGTCCAGCTTTCCGGACTGCAAAGACGCAAAGGGCAGTGGGCTGCCGGGGCCACGGGAAGTAGCAAGCCCCAAATCTCAGGCCTGGTGACCCACCTCGCCAGGCCATGGGGGATCACGGGGCACCAGGTGAGAGCTCAGCTGAGGGCTCTGGTGCCACCTCTCGTACTTGGTGGCACTAGCATCACCTGGGGCTTCCTCCTCATCACTTCTCCCTCCCTCATTTCCTGTCCATCACCAGTTCTATGACTCCTACCTCCCAAATATCTCCCCATCTACACACTTCTCTCCACTACCATTGTCACTGCCATCTACTCACCCCCATCTTCTCCTGTCCCAATGATCACAACAGCTTCATACTATCTTCCCACCCTGTCCTGACTCTCTTATCCCCTTATTTGGTTTCTAAAATGTGAATCTGATCATGACATACCCCTGCTTTTAAAAGCCCCTGATGGCATCCTACAGAAGGAAGGCCAAGCTCTGGTCCACCCACAGGAACTCCACAATCTAGCACCACCCACAGTTCCAGCCTCAGCTCTTCCCAATCCCTTCCTCACACCGTCACACGTCAACACAAAATGACCCACCTAGCGTTTCCTTGCCCAGACCCTTCATTTCTCACCTCCACGCTTTTGCTTATTCTGGTCCCTCTGCCTAGGGTGCCCTTCCCACGCTGCTCTCAGCATCACCAACTTCCCATTCTCTAAGAAGCTTTCTCGGAGCCCCCAGTCTCAAGTGGGAGCCCCAGCTCTTTGGTGTCCTCATAATTTACCCAGATAACATCATGGGTGTCAGCTGTCTACCTCTCCCACAACCTCAGCAATACTGACATCTTGGGCTGGATAATCCTCTGTGGTGGGGGACTGCCCTGCACACTGAAGGACGTTTAGCAGCATCCCCGGCTTCTATGCACTGGATGCCAGTAACTGCCCCCTCCCCGTTAAAAATGTCTCCGGACGTGGCCAAATCTCCCCTGCGGCGGAGGGAGGGCACACAATTGCCCCCAGCTAAAGCACCCCTGCCCTAGATTATAAGAAACCTGCAGGCAAGCACAATAATTCATCCAGCACCGTATCCCCAGCTCCTGGCACAAGTGGAGCTCAGTAATTATTAGCTGGAATAATGGACGAATGAGTGATCTGATACCCTGTGCAGCCACTCCAGGGCTCAAGGTCCCCGGGTGCATTCTCCTTTCCTCCCTTGCCTTCTTTCGCCTCCAGGCTGGGAAATGAGCGCCTCTTACCCATGTCAGATGGAGCCCTCGGGGTGGTGGGGTGGTGGTCAAGCTTTCCTCCAGCGCTTGTACCCTGGTCTGCCTTCCCTTTCCCCACAGACCCTGATGATGTCCCGGGGGGACCTTCTGACCCCCCAGGAGCCGGGTGGTAGCCTCACCCTCTTCTCATGGTTGGGGATGATGCAGCGCACGAAGTTGGGGGTGGTATTGCGCAGCGTGGTCATCAGCTTCCCCAGCTGCTCCTTGTAGAGCTGCCCCACAGTGCGGAACATGCCCTTCTTGGTCTTGGAGGCGCTGGGCAGCGAGCTCTCCGTCATCTTGGCCATCTGGTCCAGGCCCACGATGCGGTCCACTGTGGGCACATGAAGGGTGATGTCGGCCCACCCAGGGAACCTGAACCTCCACAGCAGGCCAGGGGACCAGCCTGGAAGGTTGAGACCTCAGGTCCCCTGCTCCCTTGTGGGCACCATTCCCCATTCTTTCCTCTGCCAGCCAACATCTTCCCTCTAGAGGCAAGTAAATGGAGGCATAGGGGCCTTTGCTTTCCAAGTACTATATTATCTATTTCTGAGACCCCGAGAGCTCCTAAGTGACAGAAAGAACAAATTCTCTCTGACATTGTCACAGAGACGTGGGAGTAAATCCTGCTTTTGCCACTGCCTTGGCCTAGCGTCATTTTGTGCCTCAGTTTCTCCTTCTATGAAATGGAGTTGATGACAGCATCTACCTCCCAGGGCAGGAATAAGCGAATAAGGCATGTGAAGTGCTTACTTCCCTGCCTGCCTTCAATCCTTCATCCACCAACAAATATTTATTGAGAGCCTACTGTGTGTCAGGCCCTGGGCATACAGACGTGAACAAAACACAGACCCTGTGTCCCCCTGACCCCAGCTCATATCCTATGGATATTTTAATGGAAGGAGAAGACAATGATCACACATGTAGGTATATAATATTTTGGGTGGTGAAGGTGTGCTTAGAAAGATAAAGCAGGGTTAAGGTGGGTTGGGAGTGATGGGGGTGATCTCTTAGCATGATGGGGGTGTCTCTCTGATAAACTGATATTTTTGAGTAGAGACCAGAAAGTAGTCAGGCAGATATCAAGAGAAGGAATATTCTGGGTAGAAGGCATAGCAAACACTCCAACATAGGAATCTGGCACTTTGGTAAGGGCTCAACAAAGCAACAAAGAGTGGGTGGTGGTATTATTATCATTATTATTACTATCATCACCACCAAGACTCTTTTTCTTTCAGAACGGAATGAGAGACTCCTACTGGCCCAGCAGGTACTGCACATACCAAGCCCAATCCTGGCATTGCTATAAATTTCCCTCAAAGCACAGCTTTTGCTGTATCCCACAAATTTTAATAAGTAGTGTTTTCATTTTCATTTGGTTCAACATTTTAAAATTTCCCTTGAGAAAATTAACAAATGACAACACACTTCTAAATAACACATGCGTCAAAGAAATTTGTTCTTTGACCTGTTGTATTATTTAGAAGTGTGTTGTTTAACCTCCACATATTTTCAGATTTTTCAGTTATCTTTCTTTTTTTTTTTTTTTGCGGTACGCGGGCCTCTCACTGTTGTGGCCTCTCCCGTTGTGGAGCACGGGCTCTGGACACGCAGGCTTAGCGGCCATGGCTCACGGGCCCAGCCGCTCCGTGGCATGTGGGATCCTCCCATACTGGGGCATGAACCCATGTCTCCTGCATCGGCAGGCGGACTCTCAACCACTGCGCCACCAGGGAAGCCCTCTTTCTGTTATTTCTAGTTCAATTCCACTGTGGTCTAAGAGCAGACATTATATGATTTCTATTCTTTTCAATTTGTTAAGGTGTGTTTTAGGGTCCAGAGTGTGGTCCATCTTGGTGAATGTTCCAAGTGAGCTTGAGAAGAACACGTGTTCTGCTGTTGGACAACACAGACTACAGGTATAGTCAATTATATCCAGTTGGTTGATGGTGTTGTGGGGTTCAACCCCACTGGCATTAGACCCCACCATTTCTGCTCCTTGTGCTCAACTAGGCTTCACGTAATAATGTCTTTGTTTGTCTGCCTCTCCCACAAGACTGTGGCTCCTTGAAGGAAGGACTTGCTGAGTTCATCATGAGTCCTAGGTGTGAGGTATGACCCAGGTTGAGATGCTGTTACCCCATCCCAGGGCCTTGACACCCAGGAAATGTTGGCAGAACTGAACCCCATGCCTAAAGCAAGGGCAGCCAGTCCTGTAGGCCCTAGGCCCACAGGCTGTGTGTCAAGAGTGAAATCTGCTGTGGGCACCGAGGTCCAGGAACGAAAGCAGTAAAGCCCACCACCCCTAGTAGTCATTGCAGCAGCCGATATATACTAAGTCCCTACTACGGGCCAGCAGATGCTAAGTACTTCACCTGGATTATCCATTCTCTAATTCTTAAAGGGAACCGAAGTGTGGTCCCCAAACCAGCAGCATCAGCACCACCCAGGAACTTGTTAGAAATGCAAATTCTCAGGCCCCATCCCTGTGAGGAGGCCCAGCGATCGTCTGAGTTTTAACAAGCCTTCCAGGAGATCCTGATGCATGGTCAAGCTTGGCCCCACTGATCTCATTTCACCCTCACAATAATCTTAGGGGAGGTAGGGGATTTTTTTTTTTTTCTGGCTTTAGCAATGAGGACAGGGAAGCTTAAGGAAGTCAAGTGACTTGTCCAAGATCACACAGCTGGTACATGGCAGAGAAGAGAATTCAGTTAAGCCTTTCTGACTCCAGAGGGGCCTTCTGACCCAACATGCCTTCTAGGATACTTCCTCCATCAGTGCCTGAGCCCTGACTCAGGACCTTCTCCCTGGGGTCCAGGCGTGGGGTTGAGGGCCTCAGGAATTTGTTGAATGTGTCAATCAGACATCATTAGCACCTGCCAACACTGCCCTCTCCCCCACCGCACAAAGGCCCGCCCCTCCTGGGAGCAGGTGTGGGAATCAGGGGCAGCTGGAAGGGGCTGGAGGGAGTTCAGTCCTCCTGCTTCAGCAGGCAGGGCCTTACCGTCCTTCCACAGGTCGGCCACAAACTTGTCCGAGGAGGCATTGAGGAGGGAAGTCACATTGTCATTCAGCGGGTCCATATTCTTGGTCAGCCAGGCGTTTGCATTGTAGTCCACCTGCCAAGGACCACCCCACCGGTCAGGTGCTCCTGCTTCAGTTATGAACTAAGGGCAGGGCTCCAGTCCTCCTGTTTCCCTCCCGGATCTTCCGAGGTCAGAGAGGAAACATTAGTGGTTGCCATGATGGGAATCCACAAACATCAATGAAGAGACCAATAGGTCAGAACTTTAAAGGGCTCTGCGCACAGTAGGGCATCAGCCATGGTAGCCTTTGCTAGGAAGGCCTCGTCTCTATCCTTGCCTTCTCCTAGTAAGCCTCCTCTGGCAGCCTCCCTTTTCCAGAGCCCAGCACGATGCCTGTGATGTCCAAAAGGTGTGGAGCTTTGCTGGTGGTGAATACCCTCCCCTCACACCCAAAGTTCCCCTCTCATCCAGTGAAGGCTTGACAACAATCTGGTTTTTAAATTATATTTGGGGACCTCTTTTTAATTTTATTATTTTGACTATGAAATGGAAAGGACCTCATAAAATAGCTCTGGTGGGCTCTTACAGGATGTGGGTTTTAACTGCGATGGCCAGGCCTGAGCTAAACTGTGCGCCAATAAAACTTTATTTACAAAAATAGGCTGTGGGCTGGGTTTGGCACCTGGGCTGTAGTTCGCCAATCCCTGGTTTAGGGCATTGCTTGTCCCCAGTGAAGATACTGGGGAGTCAATAAAATACTCTTAAGATTCTTCAAGTCAGACTGAGCTCTGTCTTTTCTACATTATCCAGGACCCTCAGGAGCCATAGGGAAAGGTCCTGTACATCAAGAGCTATGACATGATGGCAGTGATGACAGAGGCGGAGGAGGAGGAAGGAGGAAGAAGGAAGAAGAAGACAGCCATCGCAGATTTCCCTGGGTGGCACAGGCTGGCAATGGCAAACCCAAGGGCATGATAAAGGAGATTCCTGTTGGACTCAAAAGTGGGTTTATTGGTCACCCCATTCTAGTTGGCCCTTCCTGTTGGGTTTAACTTGTAGCAGGAAGGATTTAGAGTCTATACAAGAAAGAATTGCCTGGCCACCGAGGTTGGAGTATATTAGAGAGGCTAATATAATAGCTGTATACAGTAGCCTCTCTAATATATTATATTATATATCTCATATATGTATATAATATACAACATATATATTAGCCTCTCCACTACATCATATATTCTATATCTCTAATATACATGTATTATATATACCTTAGCCTTTCTATTATATGTTATATCTCTATATCTTGTCCCTTACTGATGCTTAGACAAATCATGTATAAGACTTGGTTGGGATTTGATTTATACCAGATGTCTTTGGGTTCTGCCATTCACAAGTTGCTCCTACTCTGAGCATCCTGCCTGGGTCCCCTGGGACAGAGAGACCCCTGGGACATTCAGCTGGTACCTTCCCGGCATAGTGGATGATAGAGAATTCAGTTTTGTCCTTGAGTTGCTTGGGCTTCTGAAACTTGGGGTGGTTGCCCTGCTCCGAGCACAACTTCTCCACAAAGGACTTGTCTGTGGCTTTGGGGAACCAGCACTCCTCGTCCAGCAGGGCCAGCACACCTGGAGGGTTGTTCTGTGGAAGACAAGCAGGGCAGACCATAGCAAGGATGCCCAAACCTCAGGCTTGCCAGGAAGAGCTGGTCACCCAAACACATGCATAGGCTCCATTACTGTATCTACCTACATATAAAGGTGGATTTATGCCCTTGACCCCAGCTCCCCCAATCTATCCTCAAAGAATGATGTGCCCAGTGGACCAGCACTAGGGAAGGGCCAGCCCCAACAGAACATGCTTGCTGCTGCCCCCTCATGGGCAGTACACACACAACATCACAAAGAGTTCTAGCAAAGGAATGCATTCCTTTACGTATAAATTCACCTAAGGGTTCCTTTGAGTAAAGTGCTTCTCTGTGGCTGAGACACTTTAAACTAAGGTGTCAGGAGCACCACCAGATCTGCACATGCCATTTGCTCTGCTGGAATGGCCTTCACTTTTTGGACTCAGATCAGAGAAGCCTTTCCTGACTATTCTGTCCAAAGCAGGCACTCCTAAACCACTCTCCGCGTTGGCCTTATCAGGGGTTTTAGTTGCTTCTTTTGTTTGGTTTCATTTTCCGCTCTTCCAGGAGGGCAGGGACTGCATCCATCTCATTCATTGTTACATCCCCAGCCCCTAAAGAGAAGGCCCAGCACATAGTAGGTGCTCAGTAAATGGTCATTCAATAATTATTTCTTGTGTACCTATTATGTGCGTGGTTCTAGGAGTTTGGGATGGGTCAGTGAAAAAAACCAAGATCCTTGCCTTTGGGAATGAATGACTGGGAGAGATGGGAAGGGGAGGGATGGGCATGGTGGGGAGGGGAAGAATAAATAAAGAAATACCGTTGATATGAAAATGTGAGTCAAGGGACAATGTGACTTAGTTCACAGAGATTCAGTTTACAGGCTTTTGGGACTCAGTGATGGGGGAAGCCGTGCCCCATGGACAGTGTGCAGGGTCCGCGTGCCGGCTGCGTGCGAGTGTGAGGTGGGACCCTACCGGCCTCTCGATGAGCTCAATGCATGGCTGCAGGTCCAGCCCGAAGTCGATGAAGTTCCATTCGATGCCCTCGCGCTGGTACTCCTCCTGCTCCAGGATGAACATGGTGTGGTTGAAGAGCTGCTGCAGCTTCTCGTTGGTGTAGTTGATGCACAGCTGCTCGAACGAGTTCACCTGAGCACATGACACCAGGGGAGGCCCCGTGAGCATCACGGTACAAGTCAGAGGACTTGGGGCCCTGGAGAAGCTCCGTGCTGGAGAAAGCCCCACGCCGGACACACTTTCCACAAGCCTGCTGTGCCATTTTAGCACCCAGAGAGGTCTCAGGCCCCAATGAAGGCTGCCCAGGGTTCATGAGGGCTGGCAAAAGTTACTTATTCTCATGTCACATGGTTTTACGGACACACGTGGTTTTAACGATGCTTATCTCCATCTGCACAATGGTTTATGGATAGAATAACCGTGTAAGATATTTCATCACCCCATTTTGCAGATGTGGAAACTGAGGCTCAGAGAGGGAGTAATTCCATAGTAGATATGTTCTGGAATATCTGTCAATCTCAACATCTTCCCTTTCACTGAGAACTTCCCTCCAACCCATGGGAGTGGGATCCAGGAGGCATGTTACATTCCATGAAGTACTGAAAGACCCGAAAAACAGTGCTTGGCTCTGAGGTGACATGTGGTCCAACTCAGGTAGGAGTCAATGAGACTCAATTCCAAGACTTTGGGTGGAACTGTTGGAAAGAATTGGAACTGGTTGGAACTGAGAGGCAGTCTGGAGCGGTGGCAGCCATCTTGCCACCATGAGGGGAGAGCCTGCTTGAGGATAGAGCCAAGGTGGAGGATGGCGGAGAGAGGGAGATGGCAGGAGTTCAGGTCCTGCCTGTTGGATCCAGCTGTACCTCTGGCCTCAGTTTCAGAAACCAATACATTCCCCATTGGATTTCTGTCTCTTACACCCTCAAGGATTTAACCTTAACTAGACAGTCTCCCACCCTATAGTAGCCACCTGCCTTTCTCCAAAATAGTGATTTCTCCAAGTGGAAGCTAATTTCCAGAGAACCGAGACCATGTCTGTCATGAGCCTGCCAAGCTGTACCTCAAAGATCTCAAATCCAGCGATGTCCAGGATCCCCAGGAACGAAGCCCCTTGCCGGTGAGTCTTGTCCAGGGCTTTGTTCACGCGGGAGAGTATCCAGCGGAAAAGGCGCTCATAAGTGGCCTTGGCCAGAGCCTCTATTGCAAAGTCTGCCTACAGGGGGGCGAGAGGACATGGTTACTCCCAATGGGCTGTGTTTTCACATGGGCCTGGCTGGTGGCCCTGGATTTTTATTTTCCCTCTACCTATAATCAGTCCTTAAAAAATAAACAAAGAAAAGGAAACTATACCATCTCTACAACCAGCAATGAGGGACGGAGTGGTCAGACCTAGGAATGACAATGTGAATAATAATCACTTCCTGTCAGAGGGACCTGGAACAAAGTGGAGTCTGCTCCATCCCAGTGATCATTTAGAGGCGGTCAGTCCTGCCTCTAGAAAGGGTATACAGTCATTTCCAAAACTTAGTTCGGACCTCGTACCTTCAATTAAGAGCTCAAGATGAGGTCAGGAGTGAGGAACTCTGCTGTTCTTATGCAGTCAGTGTTGTATCTTCAAAACCTGACATAGGACTTTGATTATTCTAGTATTGGATAGATGAGGGATACAAAGATGGATGGGTGGATGGATGGATGTGAAACCAAGTCCCCCTAAAACCGAGTTCCTCTGCCGAGTTTATGATTAATCTCTCTATCCAAAATTTTATTCCCTTTCTCGTACTGTACCTGTTCCACTCAGGATTGGAGCGGGGATGGGGGCCAAAACTGAGCAGGACCCTGTGGGGCCTTGACAGGTACAAAAGCCCCTCCATGTCCCCTGTTTCTTGTTTGTAGAAAAAGGGCTCCTAAGCCTTCCCTGATTTCCAAAGAGCAGATTCAAGGAGTTACTAATTAGGGAAGTGAGGGAATGCAGAAACAAAGGAAAAGCCATCAAGAAACAATAGTGCAGGGATAAAACAGAGTCCTAGTTCCTCCTCAAGGAATACACATAACAATCTGAATGTGATACAGTCTTTGAGTTGTTCTGCAGGAACTAAGACCCCCACCCAGGTGGAGGATGGTGACTACATACACAAGTGCATAGAACCCAGACTGGTTGGAAGCAGAATGTCGACGATTAAGATTCCTGGAACACCACCCTGTTACCTCACCACAAACCAATCTGAAGAAAGTCACGCCCCCTGCAACCCTGACCCCAAATGTTGCCTTTAAAAGCCCTTCCCTGGTGGCGCAGTGGTTAAGAGTCCACCTGCCGATGCAGGGGACACAGGTTCGTGCCCCAGTCCGGGAAGATCCCACATGCCGTGGAGCGGCTGGGCCCGTGAGCCATGGCCGCTGAGCCTGCGCGTCCGGAGCCTGTGCTCCGCAACGGGAGAGGCCACAACAGTGAGAGGCCCACGTACCGCAGAAAGAAAAAAAACAAAAACAAAAACAATAAAAGCCCTTCCCTGACAGCCACCAGGGAGTTCAGGTCTTTTGAGCATGAGCCACCCATTCTCCTCATTGGGCACCTGCAATAAACTCTGTACTTTCCTTCACCACAACTCAGTGTCAGCAAATTGGCTTTGCTGTGTGGCTGGTGAGTGGACCCAAGTTTGGTTAGGTAACAGATGAATGGATGGATGGACAAATGGATGGGTGGGTGGATGGATGGATGGCTAGAGGGCTGGATGGATGGAAGATTCTGCAGGAATAAATGACAAGTGCAGGAAGAAATGGCAAAGGCATCATTTACCTGTTCTTTTGTCTGAGCTTTCTGTACCACGTCCCGCCCGACTTTGATACGTGGGGTCAGGATGGATCTGGTGAAATCTGTCACATTAATTCCCATGAGGTGGCAAACTTTCTGAGCAGCTGGATGGAGAAAAGAAGCATATTAAGTGTATCACAAAAGTGCAGGCTTGGAAAGAAGGCACATAACATGGGATATTTGTGATCTGTGAATACACTGGTTTTTCCTTGGTGAGACGGAGCATGATAGTGAACATAGCATGAAAGAGTCCTAAAAACTGCTGTCATTCGTGACCTCACCCCCAGTGTTTGGCTAAAAGAGGCAATGATGGGGCTGGGTTGGAGGTGGGCCCCAATTGGGGGCTTAGGGTCAGAACTAGGTTCAAATCCTTGCTCCTTTCCCACTTCCTAGCCATGTGATTTTGGAAAATCTACTTAGCTTCCCAGGCTCTTGCTTACAAAAAGGATCAGCTGTTTGGTACCTTGTTAGGTTGTCAATGGGATTAAATGAGGTAGGTATGAACATGACATATAGTTAAATTCAATAAGCATTTGTTCCACCATTCCAAGATATATGTTGCAGCGTATGTAGTGGAAAAAATATTGGAAACAACTTAAATGTCTATTCATAAGGGAGCAAACAAATATATCACAGTATTTTCATAAGATGGAATACCAAATAGCAGTTAAAGCAATGACCTGGCTTTTTCTTTCTCTCTAGACCAGTGGTTCTCAGCTGGGAATGATTTTGCTCCCATGGGACATTGGCAATATCTGGAGACATTTTTGGTTGTCACACTAGGGGATGCTACTGTTAGGAAACCCTGATCTAGACAGTTGTGAGTACAGAGTGAAAAAAAAAAAGTTGCAGAATGATGCCTACAGAGTGATATCATTCATGTAAATTAAAAACACACTCACAAAGCAACACTGTATACTGTTCAGATACATGTGTGTGAAATTATAAACATAAAACCAGAAGGGTATGTGGTACAGTACAATTGTGGTTGCCAGGATGTTCAGGGACTCAGTTGGGAGAATAAGAGATGTCAGTCTTCTCTATACTGTGTTTTGCTTCATTCTAAAGACAAAGACGTATTTGAAAATATTCACAAATGTCAATTCTGAATGGTGAACATGTGGGTTCTTGCTGTATTCATGTAGTTCTGCATAAAAACTTTTTCTCCAAAAAAAAAAAAGTCCACTAGCTGCTTCCTTAACGTGAAGACTAGTGATACACGATAGTTTGGATGTGTGAGGTGGACGGTAAATAGTGTAGTTTTAGGATTTTTCACCATCTCTTTTTAAGGGTGCTCTTTTGGTTTCTCTTTCCCTGAGGGTCTCTCCTCAGAGCGAGGATTCCTTTAACTTGCTATATCTGGGAGTGTAACACATAAGAAACAACTGGCAGTCAAACTGGGAGCTTGGAAAAGCAACCCAATATACAGCCTGAGACGGCGATGTGAGGCCACAGGTGAGCACGTTGGGAACCTATGTCAGTCTTTTGCATCAGCTGCCAACAAGCATGGTGGTAGCCAGGCCATCTTTTCAAAACACGAAACACTGCTTATTTGCAGGTAGGGCTGTCAAGATTTAGGAAAAATATATAGGAAGCCCAGTGAAACTTGAATTTCAGATAAACAATGAACACTTTTTAGTATAATTATGTCCCCAATATTGCCTAGAACATACTTACTATCAAAAGTGTTTATCTGAAATTCAAATTTCACTGGGCATCCTTTATTTTATCCAACAATCCCAACTGCAGGGAAACGTGAGGTCTGTCTCCCCAACAAGACCATATATGCCATAAGAAATGGGGTGGTCCCTGTCTCATTTCCTGCTGTATCCCAGTGTCCGGCATATAGCAGGTGCTTAAAAATATTTGTTTAATAAAACAAATGAGTGTGGGGTTTTTAGAAGAGGCACTCCCTAAGGATCCTGTCTGATCCAAAACTTAGTTTTTCCCCCCACTCTCTGACTCAAGAACTTTCCACGTAGGATCTTAAGCAGTGAAAAGTTTGAAAAAAGAGAGAATTAAGTGATAATAATCTAGTCTGGTTCTTGTTAAGGCCCCAGATAACCTCATCCAGAAAAATAACCAAAGACAATGTGACCTTCCCTCCCATCACCAAAGTCATCAGTTATTATGAAAAAGCGGCAAGCACCTGTGTTATCCGGCATGGACGCCTGGTCTGTGTTTCTTTCCTTCTTGAAGACAATATTCCCAAGTTGCAGGACGGATGACACCACCTTCAATATGGCTGAAGTGAGGAGAGAAGTACAGATAAGACACAAGTGCCAATACCAAGGTTTGGAGTCTAAAGGTCATTGAAGACCCAGAGCCAGCCTACGTCTTTCCCCTAAAAAGACTCAGTTCTGAGCTTTTAGGAGAAAGCCAAAGCACCCCAATTCCCTGCTAAGAGGGGAGAAAACCTGGCTGGGAGGAGCAGAATATTTTTGGATGGTTGCTAAAAACCGTGCCCTACAGTGGAATACTATGCAGCAGGGGATGGCAATCTATAGCCAGTGGACCAAATCCGGCCCAGTGCCTGCCATTGTAAATAAAGTTTTATTGGAACCCAGCCACACTCATTCACTTACATATTGTCTATAGCGGTTTGCATGCTTAATGGCAGAGTTCAACCGTTGCCATGGAGATCGTATGGCCCACCAAGGCTAAAATACTTACCCTCTGCCCTTTACAGAAAATGTTTGTCAACCCCTTCTATACAGCAAGGAGACTGAATGATTTATGACTACAAACAACAAAATTGCTGTATTATCTCACAAATACTAATGCTGAACAAAGGACTCCAAATGTAAACAAGAACATATCATATAAGTCCCATTTACAGAACGTTCAAGAACGGGCAAAACTATGCTGTTAGAAGTTAGCATGGTGGTCATCCTTGACTGGGGGAAGCTACTAGAAGGAACAAGATGGAGCTTCATGGGGTCTGGTGGTATTCATGTTCTCTTAGTTATAACAGGTACTAGTTACACAGGTGTGTTCAGACACATGGGAAGGGATGGAAGATGGATGGATGGAAGATGAATTGATGGATGGATGAAAGGAAGGAAAACGGATGATAGATGGATCAATGAATGGATAGATAATAGATGGATCAATCAATGGATTGATGAATAGATAGATGGAGGAAGATGGATAGATGGATGGATGGATGGATGGATGGATGGTTGGTTGGTTGGTTGGATGGATAGAGGGAGGATTGATTAATACAAATGCGTGGCTTTAGATTAACTCAGGTGCAAATCACCCAGGATTTCCAAGAAGAAATCACTGTGTTCCAAGAACAAAACCTAGAGATTCCAGCCTCCTCTGGTTCCTTAGGCCAAACGAGCGGTGACAACCTTTTACAACAGCTATCCTCACACCTGGCCCAGCTCAGGAGGAGAAAGGCCTAGATCAGCCACCCATATGCTCCCATTCACCACTGCAAAAATCCACACCCAAAAGATGAACAGAGGTTCTGCTGATAGGGCACAGCTGAGGCAGTTTCTTTACTACCATCTATGAAAGGGGCTTAGTAAACTGTCAAGACCAATACTCACAGTTCTTAAACTGCAGGTCTAAATTAGGATTGCTGGAATGCCCGCAGAGCCTGGGTAAGCAGTGAATTTCGGCACTCAACCTGGGCACTAGTGAAATTTTGGCCCAGATAATTTGTTGTGGGGATATCCTATCATCATTATAGGCTATTTAGCCACATCCCTGGTCTCTAACGTCAGTAGTGCTACCCTCTCCCAAGTAGGGACAACCAAAAATGTCTCCAGACATTGCCAAGTATCCCCCGGGGGCCGACTCACCCCTAGCTGAGAACCACTGGTCTAAATGAGCAAGGCAGATTGATGGGGACTGTGGGGACTCATGGGGGCCACAACCCTGCATGAAAGGGGAGAGTTGCTACTCCAATCATGGCCGTGGGGGAGGCAAGCCCAGAGCTGCCAGGCTTCTTATTTTTCCAAAGATGATGGAAACCCAGATTTTTATGTGAAATCTACCCAGGTTTAAATTTGACAACTTTAATGGCTGTGGAGGCCAATCTCTCTTGAGGGCTCAGGCACTGCTGGTTTGCACTTTCTGGTATAGATAGCACTGTCACAGAAATAACAAAAGAATTGTCACCACTCCCAGGTCACAAGAGCTGGTGGACAGCAAAGTGCAAAGTGGAGAGGGCTGCCCAGATAGCAAGGGTGGCAAGGGCTGGCAGTCTGGGGCAGTGGTTGAAAGCATGCACTCTAGTGTTAGGAAGTCCAGCCTCACCTTGCTGAGCCTTAGTTTCCCCATCTGCAAAATGGAGAGGGTAACAGCAGTACCTGCTTCATAATGTTTATATCAGGAGAGATGCTGCAAACCAGGGGCCTGGCCCAGTAGGTGCTAAATAGAAGTAGCCACCTGTAGTGGGTTGAGTGGTGGCCACCCAAAGACATGACCATCCAGAACCTGTGAATGCGACCTTATTTGGAAAAAAGATCCCTGCAGATGCAATTAAATGAGATCCGGTGGGCCCTAAATCCAATGACAAGTGACCTGATGACAGAGAGAAGAGAAGATGCACAGGGCAGAAGGAAACATAAAGAAGGAGGCAGGTTGTAGTGATGCGTCTACAAGCCAAGGACTGCCGGCAGCCACAGAAGCCGGGAGAGGGGCCTGGGATAGATTTTTCCCTCAGAGCCCCCAGAAGAAACCACCCCTGCCCACACCTTGGTTTCAGACTTCTGGCCTCCAGAACCATGAGAGAATAAATTCCTGTTGTTTTAAGCCACCAAGTTTGTGGTAATTTGTTACAGCAGCCTCAGGAAACTAATACGCCACCCTTACTACTGAGGAACAGGAAATAGGCTTTCCCAGCATGTGGCAGACGTACTGCATGTACACAGGGTGGATGATTATAGGTGGTATGTGAAACTTTTAAAACATTTCAATAGTTAGGTACTTATTCTAATTTATTTCAAATTGTATAACCAGGACACATACTTAGTGATTGTCCGGAACTGTTGTTGAGGACAAAGTCCAGAGTGGATGGGGCTATAGAAATCCACCCTAGGCATAAAAATATTCAAACAATGATGATACAGATGAAACCCAGAAGCGGCATCAATTGTGAATGACTGACACCTGGAAATGGACCTAGACAGTCCCTGGGAGGATCTGAGGACAATGCTGGAGTTAGCTGCCGGGGGTTCACATCTTGGCCATGTTAGTAGCAGCTGTGTGACTTCAAGTCAGGTATTAGCCTCTCTGGGCCCATTTCACCATCTGAAGGCCCATAAAACCACCTGCTTCATAGGGTTGTCATGAGGATTAAATGCATAGCACCTAAACCCAGGCAGTGCTCAATAAACAGTAGTTGCTATGATGTCACAATGATTATGATGGTCTTATACTGTTCCTAGCTCCCTGTGCAATCTAGGGCAAGTAATTCTCCCTTGCTGAAGTCCAGGAACCAGAGGAGACTGGTCACCTGGAACCTCATGCAGCTCCAGGGGTCAGGCCTGACACTACCGTCAGCTCCCCATTTTCCTTTGGCTTCTTTGGGGAGGGTTGGGAGTAGCCCTAGATTTATAATCAAGGTTGGTATACACACTGGTCTAAGTCTGTGTCCCATGGGTGTCAGTCATTTGTACACCCTCATCCTAATGCTTGTTCTACAGGCATACCATCTGTTCTACTATTTACTTAACATTTTTCTTTACATTCACTTCTCTTTCCTATGATTCACTTAAGTAGAAAACTTTATCTTAAGTGAAAAATCAGCTTCCCTTGCCATAAATAGATGGCACCTATAAAAATAAATACAGGAAAGATAAACCATATTATCAAATGCTAGCAAGAGACTAGGGCCTGCCCAAGGTGCTGGGCCTGGGATCTGCTCTCCAGGGTTAAAAGGGTGATTAGCAAGTGTCAGGGAGGGGCTGAAGACCTAGTAGGTGCCAAACTGCTCCTCTCTTTGAAAGTCATCAGAAGAACTGAAAGGGACTAGAGAAGGGACCACCATCTCATGGTGGGCTTCTGTATCACTTATCACCCAGCAAAGCGAGTCCACATTGTAGAACATTCTGGGCCCCTTTTAACCTTGGTTTCCATACCTTGGTTCTGACACAGATTTTTTTTTTTTAAGTTTAAAGGACAAAACCCACCTTCCCACAGACAAAAACAGAGCACAGTGAATCATAAAGTGGGGCTTGGGATTCCATGAGACCCGAGTGAGTCCCAGCTCCAACAGTGTGTCCTTGGGTAATTTCCTTTACTTCTCTGTACCTCAGTTTCCTCACCTGCAAATTGAGGTAATAATGGCCACCGCTTAGGGTTGTTTTGACGTTAAATAATGCATATAAAGTATTTAGCACATTGCTTTGTTCCCTGATGTCTTCACTTTAAATATATTAGAAGCATTTCCACGTAAGGCAATGTCTTTCTAAGACCATTTAAAAGGTCCCGTTGCTTTCTTTCATAAGGTCAACCAATAATTAAATAAGCCTTCTATCAATCAATATTTTAGTTTGTTCCAGTTTTTTAGTATTTAAATAAAACTGAACATTCTGGTACATTTTTTTAAAAAGGGGATTTAGCACTCTTAGAGGAAAACATAGGAAGAACACTCTTTGACATAAATCACAGCAAGATCTTTTTTGGTCCACCTCCTAGAGTAATGGAAATAAAAACAAAAATAAGCAAATGGGACCTAATGAAACTTAAAAGCTCTTGCACAGCAAAGGAAACCATAAACAAGACGAAAAGACAACCCTCAGAATGGGAGAAAATATTTGCAAACGAATCAACGGACAAAGGATTAATCTCCAAAATATATAAGCAGCTCATGCAGCTCAATATTAAAGAAACAAACAACCCAATCCAAAAATGGGCAGAAGACCTATATAGACATTTCTCCAAAGAAGATATACAGATTGCCAACAAACACATGAGAGAATGCTCAACATCACTAATCATTAGAGAAATGCAAATCAAAACTACAATGAGGTATCACTTCACACCAGTTAGAATGGGTATCATCAGAAAATCTACAAACAACAAATGCTGAAGAGGGTGTGGAGAAAAGGGAACCCTCTTGCACTGTTGGTGGGAATGTAAATTGATACAGCCGCTATGGAGAACAGTATGGAGGTTCCTTAAAAAACTAAAAATAGAATTACCATATGATCCAGCAATCCCACTACTGGGCATATACCCAGAGAAAACCATAATGCAAAAAGACACATGCACCCCAATGTTCATTGCAGCACTATTTACAATAGCCAGGTCATGGAAGCAACCTAAATGCCCATCAACAGATGAATGGATAAAGAAGTTGTGGTACATATATACAATGGAATATTACTCAGCCATAAAAAGGAATGAAATTGGGTCATTTGTTGAGATGTGGATGGATCTAGAGGCTGTCATACAGAGTGAAGTAAGTCAGAAAGAGAAAAACAAATATCATATATTAACGCATGTGTGTGGAACCTAGAAAAATGGTACAGATGAACTAGTTTGCAGGGCAGAAGTTGAGACACAGATGTAGAGACAAATGTATGGATACCAAGGGGGGAAAGCTGCAGTGGGGTGGGGATGGTGGTATGATGTAATTGGGCGGTTGGGATTGACATATATACACTGATGTATATAAAATTGATGACTAATAAGAACTTGCTGTATAAAAAAATAAATAAAATTAAATTTAAAAAAAAAGGAAATATAACCCTGACATTTAAGACCTTTCATTGTGGGACAAAAAAGGTCACCTACAAACTTGTGTTTCTCATTACAGTGGATCTGAAATTCTTATGCCATTACTTTCCCATGGAGCGTTGTACTTAAAGTCACAATTATGTAAATGATATTTCTGCTACTTGTTACAGTCTCTGGACTTCTGAGTGTAATTTGTATCTCTTTTCAGGTACCTGTCATGATGTCGCTATCTGTTTATTTGTGTATATGGCCCTTTCCACCCCATTAATTTCCTTTTTTTTAAGATTTTTTTTTGATGTGGACCATTTTTAAAGTCTTTAAAAAGTCTGAATTTGTTACAATATTTATTCTGTTTTATGCCTTGATTTTTTGGCCACGAGGCATGTGGGATCTTAGCTCCCCGACCAGGGATCGAACCCTCGCCCCCTTCACTGGAAGGCGAAGTCCCAATCACTGGACCACCAGGGAAGTCCCGAAAAAAAAAGGGGGGGGTATTTAGCAAATATCTGGCCTACAGCAAGTACTTAATCATCAGTTGTATTTTCTTTTTTTAAAGCAAAGATTAGAAGTAAAAACTGACTCATGTTCCAAATAAAATGAATCATTCTTGGAGAGCTGATATCATTAAGGAAGGGATGCTGTAAGCACTGGATTCTGAAGTAGGATCCTAGCCAAAATCCACAAACACCACCCATTTGTTATCTCATTCATGGAGTCTTCTTTTTTCTGGGCCCCAAGTTATCTCTGAAGGAGCTGCCCTTCCTTATAAGTTTCATTTTTGCAACTGTAGCCATTATTCTGGGGCTCCAAAGGGGTGTGGGTGTGGGAAGAAAGCGAAAATTTCCACAATCTTGTCCTGGTGTTCCCAAAAGAGATTAACCTTGAGTACTGAGGCATATCTAACCCAGAAGAAAAAGTGTTTCTTGCACAGTATGGAAACCAGAAATATCTCTATGAGCTTTCCTATTCTCAGGACGAAATGTGTTTCTTGGTCATTGGTTGATGATATTGATCAATATTGGTCCATCACCAGAACTGCCTTTCCAGGAAGAACCCAAGTACACCGACTGCCTCAATTACTCACCCTCCCCTCCACCTACATGTTCTCAATGAGGCCAACAACCTCTCTACCTCCAGCTCCAAGAATGGAATCGAGACCATAACAAAGAGACATAACAGAGCTTTCAACAACCCTGGCTCATTGTGAGTAGCTCAGGAATATGCATGTAAACCTAGGCAATATGACTCCATTCAGGGGTGCAGGCAGGGAATCCACTCTGCTCATTTCTGCTGGACATAAAACCAATGGATGTAAGGGCTGGAGCCACAGCAGCCATTTTGTTGCCAAGAAACTACTTCCTACTTAAAGACAATGTTGTTGAGAGACCAAGTTCTAAAGACATTCTTTGAGTCCCTAGAATTTGCTGTTCCTGAAACTACTATCCCTGAATTTTTCAGCTCTATGAGTGAATCATTTTCCTTTTTGCTTAAGCCAATTTGGTCACTTGTAACCAAAAGAGCCATAACTCATGCAGCCACCTTTCTAAAACACCAATAAACCACCTAAAGTAATATTAATTTTTCTCCTTCTCCTTTTTTTTTTTTGAGGGGGTGGGGAATTCAGAGAGCAGAAATCTGTCCTGACCAGAGAAAAGTCCCTAACTAATTCCAGTGGTACTGAGGCAGGAAAGACAGGGCCGAGCCCAAGGACAGCCTCCTCATGTATAGGCATTAGGCAGAAGGCAAAGCCACCTCCTTGTTTTGCATTTAACGAGGCCATGACGCACGGAGGAATGGTATCCAACACAGATATTTTGTAACATCTGAACAAGAAACTGACCAATAAAACTGTAGAGCATGCACGATAAAAATGCACAGGTTGCTGATGACCCTATAAGACTTTTCACCTGTGGCGCTTGACTAGTAAAGGAAAATGTAAGGGAAAACATCTCTTAGAGCACAGGTACAGTGGTTTCAGCAGAAAAATGCACAAGACTGGGGGCTGATGCAACCTGGTGTAATCCAGGCCACACCTCAACCTTCCCCCTCAATGAACATTCCACCCCTAATCAAAAACACCCACCCATTCAAAGGGCTAAAAATAAGATAAAAGGGGGATCAACAACCCTGCGGGGCACCCCTCACTCACGAGGATGCCCACATTCTTCTTTAAGTATGTAATTTTCACTTCTGCACTAAATAAACTTCTTTGTTCTCTTGCTACTCAGCCTCAGTATGTGTGTGTGCACGTGTGTGTGTGTGTGTGTGTGTGTGTGTGTGTGTGTATGTCGGTGTGTGTTTATTTTTTTCCTTAGTGCCTTGTGTTCCTTGCCCAAACTCCTTTGGACGAGTTGAACAAGAGCCTGGACTTCTGGTAAAGCTTTCCTGGTATCAGTATCGAGAGCAGGAACCTCGCTCTCCTCACCAGCACCCCGCCTCGAGGTGGGAAGACTTACACAGCTGCTCCTCTTCATTGAAGCCCATGATCCCCATGGCCTCCAAGGTTTCTTGGAACATCTCATCGTCCTGGGCTGCCGGGATGGGCACAAATCCATTGGAGAGGAATGTGTAGTTGTTGAAGCCCTCCAAAAGCAAGTCATCTAGAAGGAGAGGAAGACGGGGTGGTGGTCAGGAAGGCACACTTCTATTTTGAACAGGAGACAGGAACCTGGTAAAGGGTCTGGCCCATCATAATTTCTTTCCCTTTCCCAAGACTTGGACAGTTTAAACCTTCCTTCTGCTTCATCGCATAGAAGCCATCATCCACCTCATACAGTGATGCAGGTTGTGCACTGCCCCAGAGTGCCTGGCAGCTGAAATCCATTGTTGGCTCCACTTGCTAAGCCATGACCCCTGACAGAACATTGCATCTACCCAGAGGAAGAAACACCTTTATCTCAGTTGCCCAAAAGTACCCTGCCTTCAGAAACAAAGCTCTGAAAAGTTAATCTTTATCCATCCATTTATTAAACTTTTATCAAAATCACACATACACATGGATTTTTAAAATCAATGACTGAGCTATTGATATGATGCTCGTACTAAGAGCCTGAGAAGTGAAACTTGCAGCTTCTAGTCAACACTGATCAAACAGAATTTAATGTGAACTTGACGAGCATCCCAAGGGAGGAAAAAGGCACCCTCGTTTTATAACCTTCATCAGCATTTGTCCCTGAATCACCCCACTTTTTCCTTCTTTAATAATCAAATAATTCTTTAGCTGTATATGATTTTACCATATATATGTTTTTGGACATCTAATATCTAATTAACACTGTGATTTTTGTTCTATATATGTTGTGTAATAGTTGATTTTGTCCTATCTTCACCAAACATGTTAAGCTTAATAAATATATTTATGAGAAAAAATTAATTACTATCTAAAGGTTTATAATAAAAACACCAATTGCTTGTCCCATCTTTTCTCCAACTCCTACCTTACCCTACAATAACTGCTTTTATCTCTTTTAACTGTTTTTTTCTGGTAGTTATCATTATCTCTCTATGTAATAGGCTTACTATATATTTATATAGTAAGCTTACTATATATTTTTATATATCATATTAATGGCTATTTCTGGATATGTCAAAATTAGATATTATCCATTGACTTCCTGCTATGGTGGAAAAAAGCTTTGGTGCTCTTACAATTGCTTTTACCATTTAGCCTCCCTCTTCTCAAACTATTTCTAGCTGAATCAGTAGATAAGGCTTATGTTAGGGATTGGCAAATCTGGTCTGCTGGTTATCTTTGTAAATAAAGTTTTTTTTTTTAATTTAATTTTTTTTAAGACAGCAGGCTCTTTTTATTTTGAATTTTATTTTATTTATATTTTTAAATAGCAGGTTCTTTTTTTTGAATTTTATTTTTATTTTTTTATACAGCAGGTTCTTATTTGTAAAAAAAAGTTTTATTGAAACACAGCTGCTCCCATCTCCTTGTCTATTTTCTATGGCTGCTTTCATGCTACAATAGCAGCCAGAGTTGAGTAGTTGCAAGAAAAACCAAATGATCCCCAAAGCCTAAGATATGGACTATCTGGCCCTTTAGTAAAAACATCTGTCAACTCCTTGTTTATGACATCTATCAAATATTATTCTCTGAAAAGTCATACTCTGTAGTTACATTCCTTTGTTGTTATTCATCCCTTTCTCTCCCAAATTTATAATTCCTTCTTTTTTTCTTATACTATTTGCTTTTATGACACTGTCCAATATATCAAGTGTCCTCTTCCAGATCAATCTTTAATTAGGTTGGATTTGATTATACTTTTGGAGGGAATTCAGCAAGATGCTCTTCTTTTTAAACAAAGGGTTTTCCTGGGTCAAGTCACTAGGAAGCTACTTGATAAAGTTGAGGTTAAGTTGACCCGAGACACCAATTAAGCCTTTGGATTAACTGAAATGCCTGATTAAAGTCACAAGGATTTGAGTCTTTGCCAAGATTTCATTATCCAGACCATGGATACATGTGGAAATATTTGACTCCCCCTAAAAGCCTAACCTCTTCCAAGATCTATCATCAAGCATACAAGTGGTTCCTAGGGATCTCAGTTGTTGATTTTATCCTCTCTTGATTTCTGGGAGACCGGAGGCAGAGCACAAAACTGGAACCCAGGTTACCAAACAACAAAATTGTTGACTTTGGTGCCAAAGAGGTGGAAGAAAAATACAAACGCTTCCCTCTGGGCCACGCCATCGTGTCTGCACTATAACTGCTAATTTACCTATGTGCCACTGCCTAACATCCATTCCGCCTCCTCTCTTTTATCCAAAATTGCTCCAGATGCCAAGCAACAATATTAAATAAGGAACGCTGCTTCCCCTAGTGGTGGAACATTGCAATACACCTCATCACAGCAAAGGTACCAGCCCACACACCCTTTTGGTAATTTTCTAAGCAAAATAACTAACCCCGGGTCACAAGACTGATGGGAAGCAAAATTTGTACTGTTCTCCTAAAATTTAGGACTTAAACTTATTACTAGAATGTAGACCATACTATGTACTTGTATTGACTGGTATACTCCTTTATTCAGCTGTGATTTATATATTCTTTGCAGTTAGTAATTAACTCTTCTACACGCCTAGAATGTATAATTTCCTATTGGAGTCTGGTATACAGTATATAGTTTCTATGTGAAAAATATTTTCCTTACAACAGAGGGCAGCAAACTACAGCACATTCCTATTTTTGTAAATAAAATTCTATTGCATAGCTTTGCCCATTGGTTTCGGCATTGCCTATGGCTGCTTCTGCATTACAACATCAGAGCTGAGTAGTTGTGACAAAAACCGTGTGGCCTACAGAACCTAAGAGATTTACTATCTGGTTCCTTACAGAAAAATATAGGTGACCCCTGCCCTACAAAAAGGTCAATTCAAAGTTATTTTCAAAACAGGAATAATGAAAAGTGCTTGGTTCCACTGCCCTTCCAAATTCCTTATACAATCAGAATGCCTCTTAAATACCTGCAACTTTTGTAAACGTGCAGATATGGCAATTGTCTTTCTCCCTTCCTGGAAGGCACAGATTGTGTCTATTTGGACTTGATGTCGTCCAGTCTAACTGGGCTTGATTAATGAATTATTTAATGCCTAACTGAAATGGACATCTACTATGTCACATAGTAGGTGCTCAGTAAATGAGAATGACTGAACAGAAGCCACACTCACTCACACAAAGGAGATGCTGCCCAGAGATGTGTAGCTCTTTCCCTGGCAGGATCTCAGACTCTGTGTTAATGGCTGATCGATTAACCCTGGATCATGATGAAAGGGAGGGCTGAGATCTCCCAACACACGTCCTTGCTCATCACTTACTTCTCATCTTCTCCTTGGCTCCAGCAATCAGATAGTAAAAGATGTGGAACGTCCTCTCGTCTCTGGCTTGGCGAATCGCCCGTGACTTTTCTAGCAGATCTGGTTTGGGAGGAGTTAAGAATCCCAGGGATACCACGTGTACCTCTTGTGGGAACATGACCTTCCTCCCCAATCCTTGTCACACCAGCTGCTGGAGGGGAAATCTCCAGGACCCAGGAGAGGTTCCCTGGAGTGTTCTGAAGAGTCTGATTGCTGGGGCAGAGTCAAGCCATCCACGCCTGGTCCACATGAGTTGACCTTCCAGTTCTGGCTCACAGATCCAAAAGAGACCACTGGGTGCTGCTGGCAGGCCCCAGTGCCGGGGAGAAGTGAGGGGAACAGAGTGGGGAAAAAAAGCGTAAAAAGACAGGAGTCAAAGGACTCCAGGATGAAAGACTTACGGGAGGGGCATGAAATGAGATGTTTCCCCAGCAGCCATCACCAACTCCTCTTCTGCAGAGTGAGCTGTCTTTAGATATCACAGAGTAAAACTAATTACACCCTCTATGATTCGTTAATTCCTGTGCTAAATGTTTGATGTGCATTTTCTCATTTACACCTCACAAACTATCCTAGAAGCTAATTGCGAATATTATTTGCATTTTCAATATAGGGAAACTGAGGCCCAGGGAAGCTCGGGGAAGGCTCAATTTCCCCAGGAGCACAGAGCTAGGAAGTGACAACGCCAAGTGTCTTCGGTAGCCAAAAGCACCCCAGACAAGGGGCTGGGCTTCGAGAGCTGGGTACCAGTTCTGGCTGGCTGAGTGACCTTGACCCAGCTGACTAGCTGTCTAGCCTCAGGAGACTGTAAACATGACCCACTAATCAATCTAAGGAGAGCTGTTCTGCCATGGGGGGAGGGGATGGTAGGGAGGCACATGGGTGGTTGGGCTCTTGTACCAGGTGGATTTCCCCATGTAAGAACCAGGCTCTACTTGACTATGACAAAATCTGCAAAACCCTAACCACTGAAGAATGAATGATCACTTCTCTGTGCTCCCAAATCCATTGGATTAGACTGTGTCCCCCACCCCCGCTCTGTCATGTCAGGTCATGTAGACTAATTTCTCCTCCCAACGCCTCTTATTATACAGGGTCACAAACTCTCATCTGCAATTCCCAAATCCAGAAACTTCTGAAAACCTGAACTCAGCTGGTGGCCATACCCGTTCTGAGCCCACACGAGGCTATTTATGGTCTCCTTATCCCCCCGTAGGAGAATATGGGTGTCTTTGGCTGTATCTCATTTAATCCCTGCCCAGCTCTGGGAGGTGGGGATGGGGCCTGGTCAGTTGACCCCAGCCACGCCCTGAGCCCCCTCTGGGGTGCTAAGGAGCACGGGTGGCACTGGTGGGCTGCTGGGATTCTGATTCCTTAGATTTACAGAAACAGCTTCCTGCTTGCTTTGCCAGAAGCAGGCTGTTCCTCTGGGAAAGTCCTGTTTCCGTTGATGTCCTGTCTGTGGGCTGAAGCCGCCCTGTTCCTAAGAAGGACAAGGGGTCCGGGTTTAGCTTTGGACCCTGGCTCGAAAAGGATGAAGCGAAGTTCTCACGATAGCCAATGCTCAACCAGCCCTTATTCTGTCACGGTTCTAAGAGCTTTACATGAATGAATTCACTTGATTCTCACAACACCTCTATGAGGCAGGTATTATTATCATCCCCATTTCACTGATGAGGCACAGAGAGGTTGAGTAACTAGCCCAAGATCGCTCAGCTAGGGAGAGGTCCACTCAGAATCAAACACAGGCTGCTTGAGGTCCCCAAACCTGGGGACCACCACACTACAAGGCTTGCTGTTAGGGGAAAACAACCCCAGGGGAGATTCGTTCTGGATGGTACCCAAGCGCCTGGGGAGAGAGGGGTGGCTCTTGTGCCCCCCTCAGGCTCTGGGCAGGAGGTTGGTGGGACCAAGGGTGGGAGTCCCAGGTGGCCCAGGCTCAGCAAAGGATACATGTCTCAATGTTGGCTCCCACGATGTAACCCGTGACGTCGAAGTTGATGCGGATAAATTTACCCTGCCAACAGGAAAACACAGTTCATGGTGGGTTCCCCAGCCTCAGCCCCTCACCCTCATGCTGCAGGCAAGTGGGGAGAGAGGAGTCAGGGAGCATTCAAGGGAAAAAGAAGAAAACCAGAGAGAGCTTCTTGCAAACACTCAAGAATCTCACAGGTCAGCATCTCCTGAGCTGGGAAGATCGAGGGCCTTATGGCGACAGAGGAACTTAGAAAACACTTTCTCAAATCAATTTCACTTGCTCTTGCAATGACCCTCAGTCCATCATAGCTCTCCCCATTTTAAAGGTGGGGAAACTGAGGCCAAGAAAGCTAGTGGGACCTGCCCAGTGTGGTAGTGCTCCTAAGAGGTAGAGGCATGAGTAGAAGGCACATTTGCCACACCCAGTGGCTGGAGGCCTCCCCCGCTGCCCCACTGCCCAGAAACACGCTTGGCCTCCATGATCAATCAAGCCCAAGTTCATCCAGCTGCGAATTAAACCGCTTCTTTGGGGCAGGTGAGCATGAACAGTGATGCCAGGGAGCCGCGCTATCTGAGCAGGCCCTGCATAGGAGGCTCTGTAGGCAGGGCTGGGCCATGCCCCCAGCCCCGCGGCCCATCAGATCTCTCCACTTGGAAAAGATGCCAATCCACCTGCCTTCTGCCTCAGCCGAACCACAGAACCCAGGACAGCCAGGTCCCGCCTCTGGCAGCACCGGCCCTTTTCCTGCTTTCTTAACAGCTGACAAAGGATCGTATCCTTACCGCCCTCACCCACCCGTGATTACGTGGTGGGAGGCACCGTCCCCTAGGCTTGCTTGGGCCTCGACAAAAGCCTCCCTCTTTCTCCATCAGGAAGCGAGACAGACAGTAGAATGATTCAGGACAATGAACGTTATTGCAACCGTAACACGGGAGCCTGCTGGCCCTGGAGCCATCTTGCCTTCCTCCCGAGAAGACCTGGGGCACCAGTGAGTGGGGACATTGCAGGGATTCACTTTGAATTTGCTCTCATTTACTGACATCCTAGAAACTCTGCACTGGGTTACAACGCACAAATGCAGTGCTTCTTGGTGCAGCCAGCACTAACCCCATGGGGATTTTGGAAATCTGGGGGAGGGACTGGAATTGTTACATGACGGTGGCAGCTACTGCTCTTAGTGGACAGGGGCCAAGGATGCTGGGCATCCTGCAATGACCAAGACAGTCCCAGACACCAAGCATTAGCCACCTACCCTA
This sequence comes from Aethalodelphis obliquidens, assembly GCF_003676395.1. Classification (NCBI taxonomy): domain Eukaryota; kingdom Metazoa; phylum Chordata; class Mammalia; order Artiodactyla; family Delphinidae; genus Aethalodelphis; species Aethalodelphis obliquidens. Next base: position 869,453 of record NW_020837962.1, on the reverse strand, counting down.
TGACTTCCAAATGTCCCACCTGACACTCACGGAGGTGAAAAACCTGTTTATAATTAGCTGAGCCTAGACCCTAATGGTGTTTTAGATAAAAACACACAAAAAATGTTAATGTTGTTCTCTTGTAGGAATGTCATATCCATGTAACTTGAGAGCAAATTGTTCTTTGGTTCAGAGCTTTCCAAAGAGTATGTCATCATTCTGGAAAATCCCATCCCATGGCTTCAGTCCCCAAACGAACTCCCCCTCGTCTCAGCCTGCATTTGTAGCTGTCAAGGTCACAGTGATTCTGGATATAAATGCAAGTGTCTGACTAGTTCATTGTGTCTTCATATGTGGTCTGGCCCGAGAACTGATATGCTGAAATGCACATTTTAATTATGAATTGTTTTATTTCTCCTTCATATTATAGCAAGGGCATTGTGCTATTTTTTTTTTAATCTGATGTGTGTAGTAGGTGATGTTATCTATGACTCTAATTTTTCAGGGAAGGAAAGGGAACACCGCATAATTACTTGTAATAAGAAGTGGGTCTTGGGGTTGACAAGGCTGGGGCCCATGCGTGTGAATATGCAGGACACAGAGATACCCACAGAGCAGCTCTACGTGGGCGGGGCAGAGGTTTCTACAAAGAGTTTTTCACAGGGTCCCATCTGGTGACTGACAGTTCAGAGGGGCACCCACAAATCAGCAGGGGCCTCCTCACTAGTGGAATTCAGATGCAGTCTTTCCTCCAAATTTCCTCATCAAAGTATCTTTCTGGGCTTCCCAGGTGGTGCAGTGGTTAAGAATCCATCTGCCAATGCAGGGGACACGGGTTCAAGCCCTAGTCTGGGAAGATCCCACATGCTGCAGAGCAAAACGAGGCCCATGTGCCACAACTACTGAGCCTGCACTCTAGAACCCGCAAGCCATAAATACTGAGCCCTTATGCCACAACTACTGAAGCCCGTGCGCCTAGAGCCCACGCTCCACAACAAGAAAAGCCACCGCAATGAGAAGCCCAAGCCCCGCAACAAAGATGAGCCCCTGCTCGCCTCAACTAGAGGAAGCCCATGCACAGCAACAAAACCCCAACACAGCCAAAAATAAATAAACAAAATAATTTTTTAAAAAAGCATCATTCCTCTTAAAAAAAAAAGTATCTTTCTGACTCTCCTATGGAGTGGAGGCCCCCACTTCTTTTGTACAACAAGATAATTTTTGTGTAAGTGTCATCAACCACCTGTGTTCAGAGTTCTCCTTCCCCCATTAGGCTCAGGTGAGAAAGTGGGGGGGGGGCCTTGGAACCTGGGAAAGCCTGTGTGGGAAGTCCTGCATCATTGACTATTGGCTCCCCAACTAGGCCACAAGCCTTGTGAAGCCTGGAACCATGTCTGAATTGTTTGCTGTCTAGTTCAGGGTCTGCTATACAGTAGGCACTTAATGAAAATGAGCCAAACGGAGAGAGAGAGAGAGAGAGAGAATGGTGTGTGTAAAAATGCCTGCCAGAATGATTGTAGACAGTGGGTATATAATAAATGTTTATTGAAATTTGCATGTGCTTGGTACATAGTAGGTACTCAATGCATGTTTTGCTGAATAAATAAATGAGTATTGGGTGTAAGTGTCTAGCACTTACTAGGTGCTCAGTAAATATTTACTGAATGAATTATGAATGTCAAATTCTAACAGGGAGCCTAGCAAGCAGATGCTGAAAGAATATTTGTTGAATGAATAGTGAGTGAATGAATGAGGGAGTGAGTGGCTGGAGCACTTGCAGGGTGGTAAGGTCAAGACAGGACTGGAGATGCAGAGCAAAATGCTGTTGCAATGCACACCTCCATCCCTTCAGCCTCAGACGTCCCTGCACACACATACTCTGCATTCTCAGGCAGGAGGGGAAACCAGGGCACCCAAGCCTTTTCCAGAAAACCCATGTGGCTTTCCTACTTACAAATCGTGAGGAGTTGTCGTTCTTGACAGTTTTGGCATTGCCGAAAGCCTCCAGGATGGGGTTTGCTTGTAGAAGCTGCTTTTCCAGCTCACCCTAAAATTCATTCACATCTAGTTATTGGAGAAAGTGACGTAGACACTGACAGCTCTGCCATAGACAGATGTTGTCACAAAATTCTGCCCTTAACCCACGGGTTCTCTCCTATCCTATCACCTACCTATCTGAGACCCCCAATGCTAATGTCCAGATTTACTCAAGGATTTCAGAAGAGAAACAAATGTCTGAGCTCTCTTATAGCTGGGACATCTGTAAGGACATCACCTAGGAAGGCCACTTTTTCCTAGATAGGGCCTGCTCATCTATGTGACATCATTGCCACTGAGAACTGCCACACTGTACAACACCAGGATGTCATTTACATCATAGTGAATCCATGGAGTTGTGCAGTGCACAGCCTGCCCTGCTGTACACGACAGTCTTGCTGCTGCTTATGTTTGACAAGCAGCTTTCTTCAAGCTAAATCACTACAACCCTTCTTCTGATGGTTTTAGTGCCTCTTTTTATAGTTGCAATTTTTCCTTTCTCAGGACCAGTTTTCTGAAGTCTCCTATGGAAGACAAGTAAGGAATGCGCAAAACCCACCAGGAATACTTCAAACCGACTGCAGAACAAAGCTTCAAAGCAGGTTGCTTGAGCTCCATTCATCAGGTTAAATGCAGCTGAGACTGTACACAGCCCATCGGCCCCCTCTGAGGGGCTCCTGTGCACAAACGCGGTCACGTGATTAATTGTTGCAGGAAAGGGCCAACAAGGTAAATCATGCCAGGAAGCATCGAGCTGCTCTCTGCCTATCCCCACGACACGGCGGCTGCAGACTGGCTCAGCGGCTCTCCTACCCAGCTCCTCCTCCAGGCCGACCCTGGGAAGTACGGGTCCTGAGGGTTTTCTCCTGTTTTCTCTGCTGGTTCCCCTGTCCTCTTTTTCAGGGCAGTTGGGCTGGGCTAAAAAGAACCTGGGAAAGGTTCTAGAAGGGAAAAGGCAGCGCACAGCTTTCTCCCTGCTCCTCTATACACCAGGAGGGCATCATGGGTGGCTGTCCCTAAAGGAACAGAACAGGAAGCTACTAATTTACGTGTCTATTTATTCACATGCCCTCCTCCTTCACAGCTCTCAAAGAAGATAAAAGTGTCATCTCTGGGCTTCCCTGGTGGCGCAGTGGTTGAGTCCACCTGCCGATGCAGGGGACACGGGTTTGTGTCCCGGTCCAGGAAGATCCCACATGCCACGAAGTGGCTGGGCCCGTGAGCCATGGCCACTGAGCCTGCGCGTCTGGAGCCTGTGCTCCGCAACGGGAGAGGCCACACAGTGAGAGGCCCACATACCGCAAAAAAAAAAAAAAAAAAAAAAAGTGTCATCTCTGTGAAAATCCCAGCCACAGTAGAATCCCCATAATTGGGACTTGTGGAAATTTACGATGAGAGCAAAGGGCTTTGCTTGACTAGCAGGAAGAAGACTAATGGGGTCACTTCTGTCAACACAAACTTGGGGTCCCAATATCCCCAGAAAAAAGTTCCCTTCCTAGAATGGGAGTTCCAGCTGCTGGGGCCAAAAGATCCTTCTCAGGAGAGCTCTGAACATGAAGATCTGGTCCAAACCACTCATTTTATGGATGATGAGACAGTGGCCCAGAGAAGTTAAGTGACTTGGCCAAAGTCACACAGGAGCAGATCCCATATAAGAAGCCTGATTCTCCTTCTGATTCATCCATGACACTGCCGCCCAGGTCTAACTAAGATGGATTGAGCGTGATCCTAGCACACGCTAGGATCTCTTGATCTGAGGGTCTCTCCCAGGCTGGGACCTGTATGCCAGCCCCCCAAGCTCTGAGTTAGAGATGAGTTTACACATGCAGAGGTTTGAGCAGGGCCCGGTTGTGTGTCGCAATAGCTGGGGCCTTACCATGCCACCAAAGCTAGTGCCTCGTGAACACCAAGACTCCCGTTTCCGGAGCCCTGGGTCAAGCAACCGGCATGCAAAGACAGACACGCACTGCACACACATGCACAGGGACACACCAGTGCACAGGGGACAGGGCTCAGGGGAGATATTTAGGGATGATGGCAGGGAGTGGGGAGAGAGGCATGCCACAGCAGTGCCATTAACTGACTGTCAATCAAGCCAGGGAAGCTTTAGGGCCAGAAGGTCCTTCAAGGCTCAACCAGATGGAACAGACGTCTCCAGGGCCTTCCAGTCAGGGTTACTGGTGGCGGACACATTGGTGGGAAGGGTAATGAGATCCATTCTGAACTGGGGAAATCCATTCCCGGCTGGAGGTCAACCCTGGGAAGTCCAAGGTCCTGCGGGTGGCAACGCGCCCCACGCCCCACACTGACATTGGACACCCGCAGGATGGTGTTTCAGTGAGTCTGTAGGTTTGGGTTGTGAAACTCGGGGATCTAGCCCATTCTACCATCAGCTATGGGGCTCAGTGGGTGCGACAGGAGCATGCACATCTAAACACACTCCGTGCCTCCCGTACACACCAGGAAAACACTCCCAGTTACTCACGTAGGCAAAAGATGGGCCTTGCTGTGGTTGAACAATACAGTATAAAACAAATGTCAGTGTTATTTCCATCACACGTACATCAGGGTCTGGAGAATATACGATTTCAATCCCCCCCCGCTCAGACAGCCTGGATTCTCCAAGATTCTCCAACTAGGAAAGCAGCAACTTTTCTTGGATTCAATTTCCTTTCTGTTTTGCTGCTGTCTTTTCTAATTTCTTAGAGATTCAGACATTTCAAAGTTTTTTAATTGCTGGAGCCGAAGTGCAGTCTTTAAAACTGTATCTCATGAGATGCTGTCTGAGATGTGTTCTCACACACAGAGAAAAAGGTATCTGGCACATAGCAGGTGCTTGATAAAGATCAGTTACTATTATTAAGTATTACTATTACTTATCATCACTATTCTAGGAAAAGGAAAGGCGGTGGGAAGTGGTGTTTAACTGCCACGTGAACTTTGGCGCTATTTGTTCCCATACACGGTGCCAGAGACAGTGTGGGTTTCCTGCGTCTGTTTGAGGGAGGAAGGTTCCCCAGGCTACAACCAGAGCCCACCCGAGATCTCCGAGGGCCTCCAGACAAACTGGCCTCTGTGGCTACTCCAGTGTTGCCTCTGAGCCCCAGAAGCGAGATCCAGAGTGGCAGGAACCAGTGACACCCCAAGCCTTCTTCAGGCCTCCGCTCTGCCTTTCCCCTGTCCCCACCCCAAACCTTCACACAGAGGCGCTGGCAGGTCCTTCAAGCAGCCCCATTGCTTGTCGCCTCCTCTGGGACAGACGAGGCAGGGCTAAGACGGAGGAGGAAGAGAGGGATGGACCCAAGAAGGGATGATTCTAGAAACAGCCTCTTCTTTCCTTCTAAGGCCTTAATCAAACTGCATCACCATGGGTTGATCTGTATGATTATTTGATGACTGTCTCTCTTTCCCACGAGTCCAAAAGCTCAGTAGCTAGAATAACAGTGCCTCGTAGCCTCATCGCTGGACCCCATCCTGGCAGCGCCCGGCATACAGTAGATGCTCGGTCAAGGGCACTGGACCAAAGCCCATATGCTGAGTGACACCAATGTTCCCATCCCCTGGGGTTCCCATCTGAGGGACACATGGAGGAATGACAGGTGTCCCTCAACACTAGGGAATTTCCAGAGATTCAGTTCAGGCAGTAGTTCTCCAGCAGGGGTGACCGTGCCCCCCAGAGGGCACCTGGCAATGTCCCTAGAGACATTCTTGGCTGCATAACTGAGGGCAGGGGTTGCTACCAGCCTCCAGTGGGGAGAGGCCAGGGATGCTGCTAAAACCCGCCAAGGCATAAGACAGCCCCACAGTTACTCAGTCCAAAATGACTTCGGTGCCACGGTTGAGAAGCTTTGATGTCAATCAAGACTCCTCCTCTCATTTCACAGGACAGGACCCCTCAGGAGATGATCCTGGCTAAAGTGAGAAGTCACCTAGACGCAAACGGGCCCACCCAGGAGGAAAAGCAGCCCTCTGGTGAGCTGTCTGGGGAGGGGCAGTGAAGCACAGCCCTGAGTCCTTACAACGCCAAGTCCTGGCCTTCTGAACGGTGCTGTCTCTCCCTCGGTCAGCCCACGAGCCCGGGGGCCCATCTGCTAAGTCGTGGCCACAGGGCAGGAACTACCACTCACCGTGATACTTGTGTCCTTCTTGCCCTTGTGGGAGGAGGCCACCACGGCCAGGTACTGGATGACTTTCTTGGTGTTTTCAGTTTTCCCAGCTCCAGACTCGCCTCTGAAAGATACGGGAAAAGTGACCCACCGGAAACAGCCCCACACAGGTGTTCTGTGGGTACTTTTCCACAGCTCCATGCCATTTGCCAGATGGGGAAACTGAGGCTCCCAGAGGGGAGGAGACTTGCCCACCACTGGCAGAGAGCTGGGCTGGGTTTTCAAACCCCGCTCCATATCTCAATCCACTCCTCCCAAGAGGATGCAGGAAAGGATGTAGATGAAAAGAGTAAAAGAGAAAGCTGAGTTTTCCTAACAAGGTACAAACTTAGGTTTATTTGGAACTGTCTACTTTAAAAAATAAATACTTCATTTTCTAGAGCAGTTTTAGGTTCACAGCAAAATTGAGCAGAGGTACAAAGGTCCTATATGCCCCTGCCCCTGCCCCTTGACATACACAGCCTCCTCAACCATCAACATCCCCCACCAGAGTGGTACCCTTGTAACGATCAATGAACCCACGCTGATGCATCATTACCACCCAAAGTCCGTAGTTTACATCAGGGTTCACTCTTGGTGTTGTACATTCTATGGGTTTTGACAGCTGTATAATGAAATGTATCCACTATTACAGTATCATACAGAATAGTTTTACTGCAAATTATCTATTTTAAAGACATTATTAGGGACTTCCCTGGTGGTGCAGTGGTTAAGAATCTGTCTGCCAGTGCAGGGGACACAGGTTCGAGCCCTGGTCCGGGAAGATCCCTCATGCCGCGGAGCAACTAAGCCCGTGCACCACAACTACTGAGCCTGTGCTCTAGAGCCCACAAGCCACAACTACTGAGCCCACCTGCCACAACTACTGAAGCCCACGCACCTAGAGCCCGCGCTGTGCAACAAAGAGAAGCCACTGCAATGAGAAGCCCATCCACCGCAACGAAGAGTAGCCCCTGCTCCTGCAACCAGAGGAAGCCTGCACATAGCAACAAAGACCCAATGCAGCCAAAAATAAATAAATTTTATAAAGAAAAAAAAAGACATTATTAGCCTTGTTAGAGATGGAATGATCAGGCAAGAGACTGCCTTCCAGGAAGGACATAAGTACCTCTCAGAGTACCAGGATATAAGTTACAACTTTTTGAAGGTCCCCTTACAAAAAAGGAGAAAAAGGAGAAGAAGAGGGAGGGGGAGTGGGGAGAGGGAGAAGGAGAAGAAGAAGGGGAAGAAGAAGAAGAAGGGGACGAAGGAGAAGAACTGGTTATCCCATCAGCCACTGGACAGACATAAGCCCCTTCATCCTCTGGAGAACCCCATTCTAATGGTCAGGTGGCTAGCTAATGATCTCAGTCAAGTATCAAAGAATAAACCTGGTTGAAGTAATTCATGCTAAAGTGTAAATGACTGATAAGTTTAGATCAGCAGGATGTTGTCTGTCTTATCAAAAGAGTACTCCTAGAATATGAGCAGTGGATTAAATGGCCTTCTCGAACCAGCTACCTCTCTTGGCCACTGGAGATCATGGTGGTGGAATTGTTTCATCCAAGGATTCCAGACACTGCCTCTGACTCCCACTATTCTCAGTGAAAGGGAAAGATGACTTCAACCAAATCTTTTCTCCCTTCTTGTCCTCTCCTCTGATTTTCTTTTGGTTTTTGTTTTTCCTTCCTTTGCCTAGACTCTCATTTGCTGAGGTCACTGAATATTCTGAAACATACAATTTTTTTTAAGTCTGAATTTGTCTACCCCAAGGTCGGTTCAAGGTTCTCCACACTGAACCACTGCCACCAGCACTAGTGCAGTGCTTGCCCTTTTTCCTAATTAGGAAATAAAGAAATTAACTTGCTCTGCCAAGGGCCCATTAATAACTTTGCTCATGGCTAAACGGAAAAAAGAGAGAAAGAGGAAGGAAGGGAGGAAGGGAGGGAGGGAGGGAGGGAGGAGGGAAGGAGGGAGGCAGAGAAAGAAACATGTGCCCTGAATTGTCAGACGCAACCCCATGGGTCACCATCCGGAAATCAAGTGTCTGATCTCCAGGAAGGTTGAAACATGTCTCCACGTCTCGCGACGATATTAACACTGTCCTCTCCCCTTTCCTAATGGCCTTTATTCCCAATGGTCACATTATTTCATATGGCCTCAGAGGCACTTTGTGAAATGGGAGCCATGGAGGCATTATCTTTATTTTCTTGAGGAGGACAATTGAGTCCAAAAAATTTTTTTTTCTTTAATTTTAAGGAGAGAATTGACTTTTCAAGGGGAGTGGAGGCCCTATGTTAATTGTTTCACATGTATTATCCCCTTTACCTCCCCTCCCACAATTCTGAAGGTAGGACATATCACTTTCATGTTATTACAGAAGAGGAACTTTGGGCCAGAATGGGTAAGCAACTTGCCCTAGATCACACAGCGAGGCAAGAGCACACACAGCATTGAAATCAGGTCTCTGGTTCCAATGCAGTCAGGACTCTTTCTATGACATTTCACAAAGTCATTCCATGACACAGGCCTAACCCTCTAGGAACTTGCTTTCTAAGGTCAGAGGAAGGGAATGGGGAATAGAAATTGATATTTCTTGAAAACCTACTCTATGTTATTGGGCTCAGAAATCTTTTTATTTAATCCAACAACCTAATGAAGGAGTCATTGATTATCCCCATCACCCACCTGGGGAAACTGAGGCTCAGAGAGGTTGAAGTAGTGTTCTAGGTCATAACTGCTCCTGCTATCACACAGATAGGGAACAGAGGAGTGAGATTTGAATGCAGGTCTGCTTGATACCAGAGCCCATGTTCTGCCCACTACACTTTTTTTTTCTTTTTTACACATGAAATTATTTTCAAACATTATTTAACACAAGTCTTACAAATATATCACATTAGTTGTGGAGGAAGTTAGATATTTTATAACTTCAGGGCTATAATTTGTTATTGGCAACAAAAGGCAAAAAACCTCATTGCCAGCATAAGGGCACAGCTTGAAGCAACTGAAATCATACAAGCATTGCTTCATAAACACCGATTTTTGAGTGGCATAGTTTCAGAAAAGATTGATTTTTAAAGGATATTTTAATTATGCTCTAACAGGTGTTTGGAATGAAATGCTATATTGCAGCTATCCGTATGAAGGTTTGGTCAGCATTGATTATTCGGAATGTCTAGCTCTGCAAGAAAGCAAGAAGGAAAGTGGTTTGAAATAGACAAACTCTTGTGGCATATAGTTTATATGACTAGAGGTTGTCATCAAACCTTGAAAACAGTCTTGATGTATTTAAGTGAAAGACGGTGGACACTAAGCTGTTATAGGAACAAACTATCCATGCAGCTTATCCTTGGAAATTAAGTTACTGAGTTAAAGTTCTTAAAGACTAATAATAATAATCCATTTAGATCTTCTTTTCAAATCAGTTTACCCGTGAATGACTGCCATGTATTCATTCTAATTTGTCAATAAATTGGCATGAAAAGTTGGAAATTGATCTCTTTTTTTTTTTTTCTGCGGTACACAGGCCTCTCACTGTTGTGGCCTCTCCCGTTGCGGAGCACAGGCTCCGGACGCGCAGGCTCAGCGGCCATGGCTCACAGGCCCAGCTGCCCCGCGGCATGTGGGATCTTCCTGGACCGGGGCACGAACCTGTGTCCCCTGCATCGGCAGGCGGACTCTCAACCACTGCGCCACCAGGGAAGCCCCGCCAAGTCCTTTTAATCAGTCCAGCCTCAGTGGCTGGAAGGAGGTACCCAATGGCAGCTTAACCCCTCAGCCCCCAGCCAAGCTGGATTCATGGGTGTGTGACCTGTGCAGTCCCATGGGGACAATACTGAGGAGGGCCCTGTGCTTGATTTAATGCTCTGATGTTGCGATCTTGAATTTCTAAATAATTTTTTGTTTGTTTGTTTGTTTGCGGTATGCGGGCCTCTCACTGCTGTGGCCTCTCCCGTTGCGGAGCACAGGCTCTGGACGCGCAGGCTCAGCGGCCATGGCTCACGGGCCCAGCTGCTCCGTGGCATGTGGGATCTTCCCGGACCGGGGCACGGACCGGGGCACGAACCCGTGTCCCCTGCATCGGCAGGCGGACTCTCTACCGCTGCGCCACCAGGGAAGCCCTCTAAATAATTTTTTAATTAATTTTTTTTTATTGGAGTAAAACTGCTTTACAATATTGTGTTAGTTTCTGCTGTACAATGAAGTGAATCAGCTATAAGTATACCTATATCCCCTCCCTCTTAGACCTCCCTCTCCCCCACCCCCCCCATCTAGGTCGTCACAGAGCACCGAGCTGAGCTCCCTGTGCTATACGGCAGGTTCCCACCAGCTATCTATTTTACACATGGTAGTGTATCTATGTCAAACCTAATCTCCCAATTTGTCCCACTCTCCCCTTCCCCCTCTGTGTCCACATATCCGTTCTTTACATCTGTGTCTCCATTCTTGCCCTACAAATAGGTTCATCTGTACCATTTTTCTAGATTCCACATATATGCATTAATATACGATATTTGTTTTTCTCTTTCTGGCTTACTTCACTCTGTATGACAGACTCTAGGTCCATCCACATCTCTACAAATGACCCAATTTCATTCCTTTTTATGGCTGAGTAACAGTCCATTGTATATATGTACCACATCTTCTTTATACATTCATCTATCATTGGATATTTAGGTTGTTTCCATGTGCTGGCTATTGTAAATAGTGCTGCAATGAACATTGGGGTACATGTGTCCTTTTGAATTATGGTTTTCTCAGGGTGTATGCCCAGTAGTGGGATTGCTGGGTCATATGGTAGTTTTATTTTTAGTTTTTTAAGGAACCTCCATACTGTTCTCCGTAGTGGCTGTACCAATTCACATTCCCACCAACAGTGCAAAAGGGTTCCCTTTGAACAAGGGGCTCAGCATTCTCATTTTGCATAATTTTACAAGTCAGGTAGGTTGTCCTAGCTCCTAGGGTTGAACACCATTTCTGAGTCCATTTCAGCCGTGGTCTGCCATTGGTAGAAAAGCCAAATTGCCTCTGAATCTCAGAGCTGTTCAGTCCCTGGTCCTCATGTGACTCCCACCCCTGCAGCCAGCAAAGTCCTCTGGATTTGTGCTGTCCAACTCCTATACATCCTACAAAGCCCAGTTAAGCACTGCCTCTATTTTGAGTACTGCCTCCAGCTCCCCAGGCAAAAGCAGTTCCTCTTTCCCCTGCAGCATCAATCAGCAGAATAACACAGTGGGCTCCAGGGCCAGACTGCCTGAGTTCAAGTCTCTGCTCTGCCCTATGTGACCACGTGCAAGTCACTTAACTACTCCCATGCCTCAGTTTCCTCTTCTATAAAATGGGTATAATAAAAAGCACTTCTATGATTGTTATGAGGATTAAATGAGTGAATATATAAAACATTTAGAACAATGCCAGGTATACAAAAATGTTACCTATTGTTACTTTTACAACCATTTCTCTCCTAATGCTTATATATTCTGTTTATATCATTATCTTCAATATTCATACTATCATTAAAATACAAGACATATTTTTCTATTGTTTAAGCCAGGAGTCAGCAAACCATTCTGTAAAGGACAGATAATAAATACTATAGGCTTGGTGGGGCCTGCATTCGGTGTCCTAAAAGCAAATGTGGAAACAAATGGGAGTGGCTATGTCCCAATAAAACAATAAAAGAACAGACAGGGACCAGATTTGGCCCACCGGTCAGAGTTTGCTGACCTCTGGCTGAAGTGTTTCAGTGCTTTTCTGTCCATTTTAAAGTTCAGACTCCTCTAGAAGACCTCACCCACCTCTCTCTGATCTCATATCCCACCCCTCACAAAGATGCCCACATCCTAATCTCAGGAATCTGTGAATACATTACATGAGACAAGAGACTTTTTAAATTAAATTAAGGATCTGGAGAAGGGATAATTATCTTGGATTATCCTGTAACCCAGTATAATCACGTGTCCTTATAAGAGGGAGGCAGGAGGGTCAGAGACAGAGATTAGGAGATACACAGCTGGCTCTGAAGATGAAGGAAGAAACCACAAGCCAAGGAACGTAAGCAGCCTCTGGGAGCTGGAAAAGACTAGGAAACCGAGTCAGCAGGTTGTTTTAGCATTTATATCCACTTACCTAAGTAGCATTATATCACTAATTTTTGATTATTCATTGTTAAGCATCAAATGTTGATTTCTCATTGTGGAAGATGATAATTTAGCCCCTGTTTAACCCTCTCCTCTTTCCCCATAGAAGCAATGTGGTCGCATATAGTATTTCCGGCTAGATCAACACTCAGGGTTTGCATTATAAAGATGATGGAAACACTGCACACAGCTGGGCCCCTTTGTCACTGTGATTACTCTTCCTTCTTGCCTAACTTTGATTTCCCCTAGAATTAATAATTACCTTGTCTTAGTGTTTCCCAGTTTTCTATCTCTATACATATCAGCCCCAAACTTATTACAGATTTTCTAAATCTTCTCTCAATGCGTTTCATTGTCTTCACAATTAAATCGCCACCTGAAACTCTTATTTATCTGGTTCAGCACCAGGACCCCCAGGCCTAGCACCTGCTTGGTGCCAGTTGGTGCAAAATAAGTATTTGTTGCCTGAGTCTGTCCTTTGGCCTTGGGAGTTTGCTGTAAGGAACATTTGGGGGAAAAAAACCTGGAAAAGCACTTTTGAAAAGCAGATAGCAGGCTCTATTTTCAAGACTATGGCAATTAGAATTCCTTAGCACCTGAACTCAGAACCCATCATTCACAACTCTAAACGTGCAGAGGAGGTTGTGGAGCAAAAGTCTAGAAACAATGCGGTTACTGTTACTATCTGTTAATACTGTGAATAATTCTGTTAATAACATGATTTGTTGACATTGCTTTTAATTGAAGGAGAGGCTAACTTTCAGTTAGAAGTTTAAAATGTATGTTTGTGCATGTAGAGGTATATGTCTGTATACACACACACACACACACACACACACACACACACACACACACAGAGTCATTCTCATTGTTCACACTAGTTATGCTCTATGAAGCCACTGCAAACACTGAATTAGTGATCACTGAACCATCGTCGCTTGTAGGGGAAACACACAGATAGGTTCCTTTGAGCTTCTGGTCCCAAAATTTTCATCAACCAATCACTATAGTATAACTTTGTTTTATGTGTGTTTCTGTTTAAAGACACTTTACTTAATATATTGTTGATTCATTGACATTGAACTCATGGCCAACAACACTGTAACTCATGCCTGAAGGAGACTCATCTAATACACGTATTTCCTCCATAAGGCACATCTCAGCCCTCCTGCCCTTGGGAAAACCAGACAGCACTTCGGCACTACACTTGGTGGACGTTTTAAAAAACAAAATAACTAAAAAAAAAAAAAAAAAAAAAGCTACAAAAATTCAAAAGCGTGGCACTAAATATGCCACGAAGAGGACCCTTGTTTACAGTCTGAGCTGAAACAAGAAGGCCGAGTGTCAACTTGTTCCGCCTCAGCTGGGAATGTGTGCGTCAGGGGACCCAGATTTTAGCTCTGCACATGTCCTCGAATGACCACGAAAGCACCATGAGTATTGAAATAGGGGTACGAATAAATGTTAGCAAGTAGGTAAACCTGCATATATGGAATCAGTGAATAATGAGGATCAATTGTATGTGTGTGTGTATTTTTTTTTACATTTTTTAAGGAATGGAAACAACCAAAATTATGATCCATAAGAGTTGATAAAATAAAATACAGCATCTCCAGGCAGCCACTACTATATATGATCAGACAGAATGCACTCTAAAATGTACTGTTGGATAGAAAAAGCAAGGGCAGATAAGCATATGGTGTATACAACCATTGCGTTTTATGAACTCCAAAGTTCTGGATTCTCTTGGGGAGGGACAAACCCAAGGACCTCTGGTAACACTGGGTCGACATTCTCCCAAGGGATCAATTGTCTGTGGCAGAATCACAGCTGTCCCCTTGAATGGATACTGTGGCTTTCCAATTTGCCGCAGTCTTCACCACTCCCTATTGCCACTCCCGGCCCACTTCACTCCTTTCTATTACCTGCCAGGCTCTCCTAGGCATTTGCATTTGTTGATCCTGGTCTGGGGTTAAGATGAATATCTCTAAACAGACAGCTGTAGATTCACTGGCCATGCCTAAAAATGCATTAAGATAAAATACCCATAGGCATGGTTATTATGCATATTAATAGCTACCATTCTTTTTCTGTTACCCTATACTTTCTTCTTTGGTTTCACTTAGAATGGCTGGGGGCTTAGTGGAAATTTCAAATGTAACTTACAAGTAGCACTTGTGTTCACTGTGCATTAACACGTCATCAGGCACTGTGCTAAGAGCTTTTTATGAATTAACCCATTTATTCCTTACAACCACTCTGTGAGGTAGGTGCAGTTGTCCATTTCCTAGATGAAGAAACTGAGGCTCAGACAGGGTCAGTGGCTTTCTGTAGATCATGTCATGAGAATATGACAGAGCTGAGACCAGGACTCTGTTCTTTTCCATCTAGCACACAAGCCACCCCCAAAATGAAAACCTGGTCTGTCTGGAGCGAAAATGTCCTCGTGTCGCCTTGCTCAGTGCCTCCAAGTGTTGTCATAGCATCACTTAGGAGTGAAAGGGACCCAAATGCCCCACTATCACTTTACTTCCTCAGCCAGGAGAGTCAGCTAACGGTCTGAGGACCCCAATCTCTGGGTGGGCTCACTCCCAGCCCAGGCTCCCCGGGAGCCAAGACTGAGGCCCCCTCATTAACCCCTGCAGCCACCAGGTAACCTGAGAAGTCTTCCTACCACAAGGCCTGCACCAATGGGTCAGCAAACTGGGGGATGAGCCAGACGCCCTCACCGAAAAGTGTGCGTCAGAATCTCCAGGACCCTCCGGTCCTCCCTGACTCACGCTTCCCGCCCTTCTGAGCTCCCAGTGGGCTGCAGCACCCCAGCTCCCTCCCTCTGCTGGTGGAGGTTCAGCTCCCAGACAACCCCCTCTAGACCCCCACCCAGAGCAGACGGGGGTGCACAGCTCAGACACAGCCACCCCTTCAGCATCCCCTGTGTAGACGACCCTTGACAAGTGTTTCCAATCCCTGCCAGCTTGCTGACCAGCCCTGCAGCTTCACAGTCGCCCAAGACACTAGATAAAAACATAGGTTTCCCCAGCTCTACCCCAGATCCACCGAGTCAAGAGCTGCTGGGGGTGAAGCCAGGCCATCTGTCTCTTGAACTAATGGCCCAAGAACTGACGTGCAGCCACGTTTGTGGAGAGAGGTCTAACAGAGCCCACACTGGACGTATCTGAGGTGGTTTTACGCAGTTCATGGTCAAGCAAGCAGGGCTCAGCAGAACTCTGGTTGATACTAACCACGGCGCTGCATCAGAACCCCAGCTGCCAATCACGGGCACCTGCACTGTGCCAACATCGTACTCAGCTCCCCCCTACACAGCTCCTTCAATTCTCTCAACAACCCTGGGAGGTGGGCACAACTGATACCCCCATTCTACAGATGAGGAGACTGAGGCTGGGAGGCTTAACCAACCTGCCCAAGAACAAATTGCTGGCGTGCAGCACAGCGGGAAAGCAAACCTAGATCTGTGCCTCCACAGCCTCGCCAGCTAAGCACAGCGGCCACTCTCCTGAGGCATCTGCGCCCCTTCAACACTGCACTGTGTTATCAAAAACTCCTTTAAAAACGCTGCAGGCCTCTGCCAGGAAGTGTTTCTCCCTCTTCTTCAGAAACAGGGTGGAAGGGATGAGGGCAGGGGGTCAAAGTAGGAAGCCTGGTTGGGAGCGAAGGCAGGCCGTGGGTGAAGCAACAAAGGCAAACCCCTGGGAAGCCTGCAGTTTTCCAAGAGTCAGCACTGGCCCCAGGGAGAGTGACAGAGGCACCTGCTGGCCTGAGTTGCCTTCCCTGAACGGGAGAGTCGCCTGACAACAGCATCTCCTGCCACTGAGTCCCAGTCCCCCAGACCCTAGGGCATCAGTGCTTATCCCCAAGTGGCACTCTGGCCTCCTTGAATGATCAGAAAGATCTGCTCTAACCTCTTGTCCATACGCTCTCCCCAGCCTGCAAGGCCCTGCATGACCATGTCCCCGACCACATCCTCCTACCCTTCTCCTTCCTCCCTGCGCCCCACCCACTCAGACCGTCTCCGACCCTCAAAACACAAGTGGTTCCCACCTTAGGACCTTTGCCCTTGCTGTTCCCCACCCGAAACTCCTCCCCCAAGTCCTCCTCGGGGCTTGCTTCCTCTCCTCACTCGGGTCTCAGCTCATACCCCGAGTGGTTGAGCCAGGGCGACAGGCTGCAGCTCTTTTCCTCCAGATAGATGTGCTAAATACGAAAGATGCCAGCCATTCCTCACCCCCGATGCCACAGTCTGTGGTGGGGCAGGGGATGGTGGGGCTGTGGCTGGCTCATCAGTGAAGGCCAGCGAATGAGGGTTGGGCCCTCCAACGGCCTCAAGAAATTTAGGTCCAAGTCTCACTATTGACAAAAACTCGCTGTGTGCCTCTGGGCAAATCTCATGACCTCTCTGATTTCCTCCTCTATAAAAATGAGGTAACTGGACTTGAGCAGTGGGTTCTCTGCTCTGCCAGGACACACATGTTAGTCATGACATATGAATATCTAGCTTACAGGGCTTGCTTGGTTCTTAGTCAGATATATACATAGTAGTCATATATATGAGTATGTGTGTCTGTATATATAGATATACATATACATATTCATATACATACACATATATATGTAACACTCACAACAACCCTATTAAGTACCATTAAGTACCATTATCATCATTCTTACTTCCCCACTTTATAGTGAGAACACGGAGCCCTGGAGAGGTTAAATTTGTACCTGAAGCTACAAGCTAGTGAGAGGCAGAGCCAGGATCGAAACCCGGGTGGTCTGGCTTGTAACCCCCACTCTAAGGAGGCTTTCAATGACATAACTCGGTGGACAGTCCCTTCCATGGATGACCCTAGATTCTAATGAGACCTGCAGAGAAGTGGAGTCACATTTGATATGGAGGCTGGGGACCAACAGCCTGTAAGTCAACACAATCAACCACAGAAAGGTAAAATTGAAAAATCCCTTAAAACATCCTCAAAGCAATGCATCTGTGACTTGGTATGCAACGCCCCTCTAAAGCAGCCTCTGTGTATAAATGCCAACTAGATGCAGGGATTCCGAGTGTGCAATACGGACAATGCAGGGGAGAGAATGGGCTCGGCAAGGCGAGATGCTCACACCGTCAGGGCCACAGGGGAACGAGACCAGTGGAGGGATCGGCAGAGTCCCATGTCTATTCTCACCCTCACTCTGGAACACATCCATTGGGTGGATGGTGGTGACCTCACCTGCACTAGATCCACCAGTGCTAGTTTTCCTCCCGAAGGGCGTGGTTGGTTTCTCTAAGCTACGTGCACAGTATGAGACCCCAGCGCCAACAGCCATGACCACCCCTGACACGTACAACTCACGCTGGCCATAACCAGCCTGTTTGTGTGCTATTGACCCAATTCTCCACCATAATTATCACCCTGCCGCCGCCCCACCCCCTCAAAGCAATATTTGGAATACAAGTGAATGAAAGGGAGATATTATTACAGAGACCAACTTGAATCCACTTTCATATTAAATAATATGAATCATTCCCGATTTTGATGCTCTATGAAAATTTCCTGCAACGCTTGTAACTGACCAGGTGTGTGTTGGGGGGGCAGGAAGTGCAGTCTCAGTTATCTCTGAGGACCCTTCCTGGCCCAAAGTTCTGGGACAGAGGTTGTAAACAGGTGGCCCATTGGCAAAGCCAGCCCACAAATGGACTTTATTTGGCTGGAGATCTGTGTATATGTGTTCATGTAAATTAGGTGCCAATGTTTAAAAATTTGATATTTCACATAGAAACCTAGATTTCCAGCTTCTACTGAAATGTAGGAAAGTCTGGCAACATTGGACCTGCATTCTCCCCTGGCAACAGTAGACAGGAGATGGGTAGCAGCTCCCCCCCTCAGATGGGCCATTTTCTCCAGTTCACCACACTCCCCACCATTCCCTACTGTGCTACACCCAGGACTTTTCACACATTAACAGTACTTGGTTGACTTTGGCCTTTGAGTTTGCAACCACAGTCCTAAATGTCCTGTAATGCCTCTTCTCAGACAGAGGGCTTTTGTTGGGAGACACACTCTGGCCAAACTGATCTCTCAGTTTCTCCGATAGAACACGCTCTATCTGACCTCAGGGTCTTTGCATATGCTGTAAACTATTCCTCTCTTTTCTTCATCATCTCTGCATCACTTCTTTGGGAAACCTTTAGTGTTCTCCCCAGTTAGAACTTCTCTGATTTACACATTCTCCTAGTTCCTTACATGTCTCATTCTTCATAATTTTCAGTTTGTAATTACACATTTCTTTAAGTGATTTTTAAAATGTGTATGTATTTTTTTTTTAGTTCCTGAAAAGGTAGTACCTTCACAGAACCAAACAGTAAATTCAAGCAGTACCAAAGGGAAGTGTGTAATTATTGTTTTAGTGTCTGTCTTCCCTCTTGAGAAGTCATTTATTTTTGGTTCATTCCTATACGCCAAGTACTCACCAGTGGGACAGACCCATTCAATCTGTTGAATAGTGAGTGAGACAGGAGTGGGTGTAGAGGTGAAGAAGGAAGGAGGGTGTATTAGTTTCCCATTGCTGCTGTAACAAATTATACAAACGTAGCGACTTAAAACAACACAAACTGATTATATTACAGTTCTGGAGGGCAGAAGTCTGACATGGATTGTACTGGGCTAAAACCAAGATGTCAGCAGGGTTGTGTTTCTTTCTGGGAGCACTAGGGGAGAGCCCGTTTCCTTGCCTTTTCCAGCTTCTAGAAGCTGTTCTCATCCTGGGCTTCCTCCATCTTCAAAGCCAGGATGGTGGGTGAAGTCCTTCTCACACTGCATCTCCCTCTGACTCCTCCCCTGCCTCCCTCTTCTACTTGTAAGGGCCTTGTGATTACATTAGGCCCACCTGGATAATCTACGATCCCTTCCCTATTCTAAGGTCAGCTGATTAGCAACTGTAATGCCGTGGCAACCTTCATTCCCCTTTGCCATGTCACCTGACACATTCACAGGTTCTGGTGATTAGGAGGTGGAGACCTTGGCGGGACCATCCCAGGCACTTGTATTGCACTTTGCTTTATTGCAATTTGCAGATATTGTGTTTTTTTTTACAAATGAAAGATTTGTGGCAACACTGTGTCAAGCATTTTTCCAACAGCATTTGTTCACTTCATGTCTCTGTGTCATGTTTTGGTAATTCTCGTAATATTTCAAACTTTTTCATTACTATTCTATTTGTCATGGTGATCTGTGATCAGTGATCTCTGATGTCACTACTGCAAAAAGACTGCAACTCCCTGAAGGCTCAGATGATAGTTAAGATTTTTTTAGCAACAGGCATGTTTTAATTAAGGTGTGTACAGGTGTTTATTTAGATATAATGCTATTGAACACTTAATAGTATAGTGTAAACATAACTTTTATATGTACTAGGAAACCAAAAAATCTGCCTGACTCGCTTTACTGTGATATTCACTTCATTGCAGTGGTCTGAACTAAGTCCACAAATTCTCCAAGGGGTACCTGTATTCTGCCCACCACAGGAGAGATTTTCCTGAACACTGAAAACCCTCTGAATGATTCTAAATTGAGTTAGTATCTTCTGACTATGTATCCAGGTCTTCAAAGAAATAATGACACCAGCCACCAAATATGGCACAATGTGGTTACTAATTGTGAAATTTGAGGGTGATTGTTTAACACATTGTTTAACACAAGCCAAGACTTCCTCACCAACGGAAATGGCATCTACCTTCACAGAGCTGTTATGGAATTAGAAGCAATTCTGTCTGTAAAATATTTAGTTCAGGACCTGGCACACAGTAAGTGCTCAATAAATGCTGGTTTTTAAAAGGGGGTGGCGCAGAACAAGACGGCACCAGGTATCCCTGGCAGTTTAGGGGTGCGTGGAACAGCAAACACATCAAAGAGCCCTGTTCTCATGGACCTTTTTCTTTAATAGGTTGGATCTTGACTCTAGAAAAACAAAAGAAAAAGCAGCTCCACTTACGTGCAGAGAATGGACTGGTCCTCTCGATCTGAAAACAGAAAGAAAAAAAGAGCCATGAGTTAGAATTTGCTCTGAGCTGATCGTCTGGATATGGTGCCTCCCAGGCCTCCCATTTAAGCTCCTACATGCTGGCCCCCCTGGGGGCGACAAGGGGCCAGCTGGGCTCATTGCCCAGGTTATAGGGGATAAGACCAAAGCCAAGAGGGCAGCAGGGCTCTTTTAGATACTTTTCCCGACCCCCTGAAGTCCTGGAGGCAGCCCCAGAAAGATACCGGAGACTGACGCGTTCAGGAGGCAGTGAGAATCCCTGCCCCACTAGCTCTGGAGGGTCCCAGGAGACCCACTCTGCCCAGATTAGGTCACAGACAGAACACCGACTTTGGATCCAGACAGACTGGCATTCCAACTTGGCCACTTCCCACCCTATGACTTTGGGCAAATATTCTTAACCTCTCCATGGTTCAGTTTTTTTTATCTGGAATATGGGGTAGTGGACATTTTTGGTTTGAAAATCCAGTATCCATTTCCTCTTCTTCCGAGAAGAGCATCCTATGGTCCTTAAGGATCCATGTTCCCTGCCCCCCCACCTCCCCACCCGCCATCATGTACAGTCTTGGTGAGACTGACCCACAAGCTACCCCAGCCAAGAGGCAACAACGTTTCCTAGGCTATGGCAATCAGAATCTCTGAGCTCAAACATCGAGCTGGATCAAGGATGGAGAAGCACAACGGAGGCCCTGAGGGGGCCTCACTTCCTGCCCCCAGAGCCCAAACAGCCCCGTTTTCTAACATTTTCTGAGGCTGGCTCCCCACTCTTCCCACCCCATCTGTGAGCTCCCCAATACTCCTCCAGAAATTCCTTTTCTAGATAAGGTCTCTGTCGCTAACCACCAGAGAACCCTGGTGGGTGCACAGGGCATCGTGAGGTTAAACGTGATTAAGCAGACATTACTGATCACCTTCTGCTCTTAAAGTGGCCTTAGCGGGTGGAGTCAAGATCCCCTATGAGGGACACGGGGAAGGTTAAACACCTTAGTCATCAGCCAGTTAACCATAACTGAGAAAGCAGAGCATCACATCCTCTGCTGGGCAATGGTGAAGCGGCAGGCATTTCTTAACTCCATTCCCTGCTCCATTCCCACCATCACAACCCTCAGCCTCTTATGATCAAAGATCTCCCGGGATCTTGAGACATCCCCCTCCAAACCCCTTCTCAGAGTAATCTTTCTGACATGCTGAACTGCCTGATCCCTCTGCTTCTTAACCCTCTTCCACTTTGGAAGTTTCTTAAAATGTTAAACAAAAATTCATCATATGACCCAGCTATTCCACTCCTAGGAATCCACCCAAGAGAACAGAAACATGTATCTCTACAAGACTTGCACACAAATGTTCACAGCAGCGTTATCATAATAGCTAAAAAGTAGAAACAACCCAAATGTCCATCTGCTGGTGGAGGGATAAATAAAATGTGGTCAATCTATACAATGGAACATTATTCAGTCATAGAAACAATGAAGTACCGATACAGGCTACATGGATGACCCTCAAAAACATGATGCTAAGGAAAAGTCAGACACAGAAGGCTACATACTGTGTGATTCCAGTTCTAAGAAATGTGCAGAATAGGTAAATGCATAAGAGAGAAGGTAGATTAGTGGTTGCCAGGGGCTGGGGTGGGGTGACTGCAAACAGGCATGAAGGATCATTTTGGGGTTTGTCAGCTGGATTGTGGTGATGCTTACGTAACTCAATTTACTGAAAATCACTGAATTTTACACTTATCTTGGGAGGATTTTTGGTATGCAAGTCTTATCTTAATAAAGCAGTTTTGAAAAGCTGTCCACGGCCCCCAGTGTCCTCAGATGAGGCCCAGAAGGGGCATCCGAGGCCTCCCGTGAGCGGCCCTGCCTGCCTGCCTCCCCAGCCTTGGCACTTCTATGTCCATCACTGTTAATTCCCCAGCAACCCCACCCGGATCAACCCCCAAACGCACTCTGTGCCTTTGTTCAGGCTACTCCTGCTGCCTAGCAGGCCTTTCTCTTCTCCTTTCCTGCCCATTTCCCTCCGTCTCAAAGATGACACCTCTTCTAAGAAGCCTTCCACACAGTAATGGAGCCAGGGGGAGGCTTGGCTGTAAATCTCCGTCAACGCTCCTAGGCTATCACAAATAGTCAACATTGTTAGAGAGAAGAAGCCCTAAGAAAAGCCCCCAGCCTCCATCAAGTAACCTGACTGCTGCCTCTAAGACCCTCCCAGACAGAAATCCTGGAACTGTCACTGGCTCCTGCCCATCTCCAAGACAGATGTCTCCACTGCCACAGCCCCTGTGCTGCCCGAGCGCCCTGTCCCAGGCTGGTTTTTTTTCTCTTTGTGTCTCTGCCCCCACAGAACCATGAACCGCTCATAGGCAGAAGTATCCAGTTCTGGACCCCGTTTCCCTCAGTTTCTGGATCCCCAGCCCCTGAACCCTAAGTCCCTGACACAGAGAAGGTGTAGCTTGGTGAGCACTGAAAAAAGCCAACCCCAAACCTGGAAGACATGAGTTTCTTGATGGGGAAGTTCAATATACACACAAGAAACTGAGTCACTCATTCATTCATTCAACAAATGCTTTTAGGGCATCTACCAGGTATTCTTCCCCATGCTAGACCCTGAAAATACTACATAATAGTATCTACTACTTAGCACCTTCTCTGTGTCATGCATTATTTCAATCATTTGCCTGTATTAACTCATTCAACCCCCGTACATCCTATGAGACAGACCAATTTTATCCCCATTTCACAGATTAATAAACTGAGGCACAGAGACATTTTAAAACTTGCCCACAGTTACACAGCCAGTAAGTGGATGAGGCAGGATTTGAACCCAACACCTACTACTTATTGAACACCTATTATGGGCCAGATACACTTTTCTGGCACTTTCCCTGTGTGGTCTTTGATCCTAACCCTTTTAAGTTTAAGGAAACTGAGGTCAGGTAACCCAAAGTCACGCAGCCACTTCAGGGACCAACCTGGGGGTTGAAGCATCATGCATCAGAGTCTGGGCACTTTCTGCTGTTCCAAATACAGGACAGGGCACAGGAAATGGAACGGGGATCCCTAGCGGCCAAGGCTTCTGCTGGATTAGGGAAGGCGTTGGGAGACAAGGCAGCTTGGAGAGACCAGCAGGGACCAGTCCAGGGAAGGAGTGAGGCCTCTTTCCCAGGCCAGAGAAGCAGCCTTACCACCTAAGGTCTAAGGTGACAAGAAGGAAACCAGGGCATGAAGTGGCCTCGGGGATGGAAGGCTCTGCTTCCCATGAATCAGCGTAGACCCATCCCATCACCGCTGCCACACCTGGTCTGAGAACCATCACTTCAGGCCCAGATCCTCCCCTCCCATCTCCCTGCTTCTGCCCACGCCCCTGCCGTTCTCACAGGGCAGCCGGAGGGGTCTTCTTTTTTCTCTTATAAACTTTTAAAATTTTGGTAAAACATACATAAAATGTACCATGGAGACCATTTTAAAGTGTCCAGTTCAGCAGCACGAAGCATGTTCACATTGTTGTGCAGGCATCACCACCGTCCACCTTTTTCATTTTCCCAAACAAACTCCATCCCCATTAAATAGTAACTCCTCAGTGCCTCCTCCCTCCAGCCCCCGGCAGCCACCATTCTACTTTCTGTCTTTACGATGTTTGACTACTCCAAGTGTCTCATGTAAGTGGAATCGCACAGAATTTGTCTTTCTGTGTTTGGCTTATTTCATTTAGCATCGTTTCCTCAAGGTTCATCCATGTTGCAGCACATGTCAAAATGTCCATTGTATGGATACACCCCATTTTGTTTATCTATTCATCTGTTGATGGACACCTGGGTTGCTTCCATCTCTTGGCTACTGTGAATAGTGTTGCGATGACCACGGGTGTACACATATCTGTTGGTGTCCCTGCTTTCACGTCTTTGGGGTGTATGCTCAGAAGCAGAATGGCTGGATTATGTGCCAATTCTGTTGAACTTTTCAAAGAGTCACCATACTGTTTTCCGTAGTGGTTGCACCAGTTTACTTTCCCACCAGCAATGCACCAACATTCCAGTTTCTCCACACCCACATCAACACTTAACTACTGTCTGGTTTTTGATAACAGCCATCCTGACAGGTATGAGGTGCTATTGCATTATAGTAGAAAAATCTTCTTAAAAGAGTCAGATCAGGGGCTTTCCTGGTGGCGCAGTGGTTGAGAGTCCGCCTGCCGATGCAGGGGACATGGGTTCGTGACCTGGTCTGGGAAGATACCATATGTCGCGGAGCGGCTGGGCCCGTGAGCCATGGCCACTGAGACTGCGCGTCTGGAGCCTGCGCTCTGCAACGGGAGAGGCCACAACAGTGAGAGGCCCGTGTACCGCAAAAAAAAAAAAAAAAAAAAAGAGTCAGATCAGCCATGGCCTGGTCAAAACCAGCTGGCTAGTCCCAGTGGCCCCCAGTCTCCCCACCATGGCCTACGAAGTCTGGCCTGATGTGTCCCCACCCAGCTGCCTCACTGGCACCTTTCTCTCCTTACCCCTGCTCAGCTCCTAAACAGCCACCTGCTCCTCACAGAGAACACACTCTTCCCTTCCAGGGCCTTTGCCTGGAACACTCTCTCCCCAATTTTTGCCATGGGTGATGCCTTCCCATCATCTTGAGGGCTTCCACTCTCCCAGAGGCCTTTTCTAAGTCTCTGTCCACAGGGATGCAGGCAGTTGCCTCAGGGCACTCAGGCAATTAACCTGTTTATTTCCTTCACATCACTTAGAGCCATCTGCAGTGACCTCTTGTGTTTGTCTATCTCGCTGTGCTGAAAAGCAAGCTTTACTGGGGAAGAGGGGGGCTTGTCTGTTTTGTTTAACACTGTATCGCAAGTACCTGGCATATAGCAGGTGCTCAATTATATTTGTTAGATAGAAGGATGGGAGGATGGGAGGATGGATGGATGGATGGATGGATGGATGGATGGATGGATGGATGGATGGAAGGAAGGAAGGAAGGAAGGATGGGAGGATGGATGGGACTGGAATAGCCCATGCCTATGCATCACTGGGGACCAGAGAGGATAGTCATGACCATATCTGGGAGAGGGAGGCAGATTTACATCACATAAAGAAGATCTGGTCCACTCCAGGGTCAGATGAATGAGATGACTGTGCAAGCTCCATGGACCCTATGCCCATCTCCAAACAACCTGCCCTCTATCCCCTCAGATAACAGATGGACATTCTGGTGGCCTGGCTGAGCCCAATCCTCAGGACAAAAGGCAGAAGAGCCAAAAGGCTATTTCATTCTTCTTTCTGACTCTCATTTTTTCCACCTTGAGCTGGTAGCAAGGGCCACAGCTGCCCGCAGGGGCCACGTTCAGGGGGTCTGGAGAGGCTCCCCTCAGGCAAGTCTGACCTCTGAGCCGAGGGCCAGGGGCAGCCCTCGCAGGGAGAAGGGCCACAGGAAAGAGGCAGCCCCTCCTTTGGCATCAGGACTCTCCATGACCACGAAGTCCCGTCTTCCGGTCCAGCTGTGCTGATTCCGATCAGGCCTACATCCCTGCCTCCTGCTACGACTCGTGGGCTGCTCCACAAACCTCAAGAGAGCCACATTGGAAACTCCCACACGTGTGCCCAAGGACAGACGTTTAAGTTGGTCACTGCAAGAATATCAGCGAAAGCAAAGGACCGGAAAGAAACCATTCAACCAGTCTATCAACTGCAGACTAGCAAAATACATTTTGGTATTTAAAATCTGGTAGGGCATGGGTGGGGGGGATAAATTGGGTGACTGGGATTAACATATACACACTACTATATATAAAATAGATAATCAACAAGGACCTACTGTACAGCACAGGGACCTCTATTCAATACTCTGTAATAACCTAAATGGGAAAAGAATCTGAAAACGAATGGATATATGCATATGTATAATTGAATCACTTTGCTGTACACCTGAAACTAACATAACTTTGTAAATCAACTATATTCCAATATAAACTAAAAATTAACTTAGAGAAAAATCTGGGGACTTCCCTGGTGGCGCAGTGGTTAAGACTCTGCCTGCCAATGCAGGGGACACAGGTTGGAGCCCTGGTCCAGGAAGATCCCACATGCCACGGAGCAACTAAGCCCATGCTCCACAGCTACTGAACCTGCGCTCTACAGCCCGCGTGCCACAACTACTGAAGCCTGCATGCCTAGAGCCCGTGCTCCACAACAAGAGAAGCCACCGCAATGAAAAGCCCGCGCACTGCAACGAAGAGTAGCCCCCGCTCGCTGCAACTAGAGAAAGCCCGTGCGCAGCAACGGAGACCCAACACAGCCAAAAATAAAGAAAGAAATAGAAGACATTAAAAAAAAAAATCTGGTAGGGCCACACAGCAGCACATTGGGCAGCCACTGAAAAGAACCAGGCAGATCGTCATGGACTGACGCAGAACAATCTCCAAAACATAGTAAGCTAAAAAATAAGAGACTAGGTGACGTAGCATTACACCTTTTATGTTTTAAAAAGAGGGATATACGTTCACACACACACACATATACATACCTAAGGTGTACACACACACACACACACCCCTTCAAATACTTGTATATGTTGGATATATCGTGAAGCTACTCGACACCCCAACGATGGTTGTCCCTGAGGAGAGGGTCTGAGGGACTGAGAACCAGCACAGGAGGGAGACTTCCCTTCAACTCCATCTCCTTCTGTCCCGCTCGTGTTTATGCTATGAGTATGTATGACCGTACCCGCATCTCACCAAAAATGGGTACTGTAAAAATAGTCTTTATTGCTCTCAAGGAGCCCATTATGACCATGAAACTTAGGAAAGAGAGGAAAGAAACAGCTGCCTGCCTGCAGCGTCCCCAGCAGCGCCCACCTCCAGAGTAGGCACTGTGCCGCGGGGCCCCCTGAGCTCCTTCTGTGCAAGGTGACCCGTTCCACCCTCACAGCAACCCCTGAGCTGGGCACTGGCACCACGGCCACTTTACAGATGAGGGCAGTACAGTGGAGTGAGGCGACTTGCCCGAGGTCACTGCAGTGGGCTGACCTGTGGCCCCCAAAGAAATGTCCACTCGGAAACTCAGAAGGTGACCTTCTCTAGACTTATCTGTAAGCAGATGTAATTAATTAAGGATCTCCAGATGAGATCATCTTGGATTTAGGATGGGACCTAAATCAATGACCAGTGTCCTTATTTATAAGAGAAAGGAGAGGGGAATTAGAGGCAGAGGGAGAAGCCACGTGAAGGAGGAGGCAGGTTGGAGGGATGCAGCTTCAAGGTGAGGATGCCGAGGACCTGGCAGCCGCCTGAAGCCAGAAGAGGAGAAGGGCCTGGACTGGATTCTCCCTCAGGGCCTCTGGAAGGAACCAACCCTGATGACACCTTGATTTCAGACCTCTGGCATCCAGAACTATGAGGGAACAAACTCCTGTTGTTTGAAGCCACCAAGTTTGCAGCCATTTGTACAGCAGCCCTAGATAATGAACACAGTCACACAGCTAGGAAGTGGCAGGCGGGGACTCAAACTGAGGTGCATGATCCCCGAGGCCTTGCTTCCAGCCCACGGCTTTGTTTTGTCTTCCTCAGATAACCCACAACCATGCGCTGGCGGCATTTCCTTCCAAGATAAAAATAGTAAAACTTTCATCTCCCCAGTACACTCTGGAGAGAGACAGAGGTCAGCATCACAAGAAATTTGTGGAGGGAGGTACCCTGTGCTGGTACAACACCCAGCTCCTTGGACTGGAATCGAGGGAGTGTGGATGCCTGTGCCTCCAACTTCCACCTGGAGGGAGAAGTCTGCTGAGGACCAGAGCAAACTAGGAAACCAGTTCAAAACGGATTCAGGAAGGGGCAGAAAGGCAAGACATGCAGGAACCAGCACCCTGTGATCAGCACCCAAGCAGAGAGAGAACCCGCTGGGGCTGGCCCAGAGCCTGTACTATTTTAAGGAGTGATTTTGAGATGGACAGACGGACGGGCTATCTCCATCTATCTGCTACAGGGAGACAGGCAGTCTTTCCCAGCAGCCTTGGGAAACCTACATCCAGAGGGCGAGAGATTTATAGGGTCAGATGCCTGTCCTGAGGCCTGTCCTCCCAGGTCCCCAGGAGAGGGAGCAGGCTCCAGGGAAAGGCTGGGCAGCTGCCGGGGCGGATCCACGCTGGGCGCTGCCAGGAGACCTCCGGCCTGGGACATTCCCATCGGAAACACACCGGCTCCAAGCGTGGGAAGCTAACTGTGCCCTGGTTGGTTATGGGCAGGAGGGCTCCTAGCTGATTCCTTCCCTGAGCTTGAGATCGTGTCTGACACGAGACAGCAGAGGTCTCTCAATGTGCAAAGCAGTTTCCCCCTCAAGCTTTGCACACAGTTTCTTCTGCCCGGAGCACCACCTTCATCACTTTTCTACCCGCCTAATCCATTCTCTTTTTCTCTTTTTTTTCCCTTTTAGGTGAAATTCACACCACATAAATTTAACCGTGGAAAAGTGAACAATTCAGTGGCATGTAGTACGTTCACAATGTCGTGCAACTCACACTTCTGTCTAGTTCCAAAACATTTTTATCAGTCCCAAATGAAACCTCATATCCCTTAAACAGTCACTCTCCATCCCCCACTCCCCGTAACCCCTGGCAACCACCAACCCGCTGTCTGCCTCTATGGATTTGCCTACTGTGGACATTTCACACAAATACAATTGTACAATATGTGGCCTTTTGTGTCTGGCTTCTTTCACTTAGCATGATGTTTTTGAGGTTCACCCCCGTTGTAACATGTATCAGAACTTCATTCTTTTTTATGGCTGAATAGTACTCCAATGTATAGATAGACCACATTTATGGTTCCACTCATCTGTTGATGGGTGTTTGGGTCGTTCCTAGCTTTTGGCTATTGTGAACGGTGCTGCTATGAACATTCAAGTACAAGTTTTTGAGCACCTGTTTTCAATTCTTTGGGGTATATACCCTAATCCATTCTTGAAATGTCACCCTGAGAGTCACCTCCTCTATGATACTTTCTCTGACTCCATACCTCCCTAGAGCTAAGTTGGGGGCCTTTCTACTCTACATCACCCCCAGGGCTACCATGGACAGTGGTATGAGTTGTACACTGCATAACTCTAAGGGAGAACCATTCCCACTGGTCACTGTAGATTTGTATATTTATTACAACCATCTTTCAGCAGACGGAAGAAAGATGCCTTGAGAAAAGGGTACCTTTTTCTAATTCTATAAAGGTACCACCTGTTCTAGTGGTGACCCTGGCTCCCATAGTCCAAAGATTCCGTCCATCGTAGCACTTAACCTCACCATGATCATTGTTTCACCTCAATACTTTTTAGGAGAAAAGGATTATTTGGAATGGTAGTGGACCATTTTCCCTTAATATGACAGGCAGAATATTTCTTTTTCATCTTAGTAAAAATTATGCTACTTTACCAAAGAGTAGAAACAATACAAATGTCCAACTGGTAAATGGATAAACAAAATGTGATCTATCTATACAATAGAGTATTACTCAGCCATAAAAAGGAATGAAGCACTGATACAGGCTACAACAGGGATGAACCTTGAAGACATTATGCTAGGAAAAAGAAGTCAGTCACAAAATACCACATGTTGTATCATTCACTCCATTTCTCCTAAATATCCAGAAGAGGTAAATCTATGGAGACAGAAAGTAGGTAGCGACGGGGTGGAACTGGGAGTGGGAATGGGGGAGTCACTATAAGAGGCCACAAGTGGGCACAAGATTTCTTTCTGGGATGATAGAAAGATAAACTTAGATTGTGGTGATGGCTGCATAACCTTGTAAATTCACCAATAACTGGTGAATTGCATATCAAAATGGATTGATTTATGGTATATAAAGGACACCACAATAAAAGTTTTTTAAAAAACAATGTTACTTTTACACCACCTCTAAATCAAGAGATCTGGTTCCTTAAGCATCATACAGATCTATTCATTTTTCAAGTTACAAAACTGCTTTTTTTTTCTTAAATAAGTTATTAATTTTTTATTTGGATTACAAAATTAGTACACAACAACTGCAGAAAGCTTGGCAAAGACAAAATCCCCCTACGCTGTGACGGTTAATATTTGGATATATCTCCTTTTCATTATTTTTTATAGCGGTTTAGAGTGATTTACACAATGGATGCCATTCGATGGCGTGATTTTCTAGTCCTTTTCATTTAACATTTGACTATAAGCGCTGACCATGTCATACAGTCTTTGTTGCTGATATTAAATGGGCTTGTAATAGTCTATGGGGAGGCTCCTGCTGCTTCTCAACCTCATCTGGTTACTTCCCTCCCCCACTTACATCCCAGCCACACCAGCCTTCTTGGCACTTCCCTGGCACATCGTGCCCATTCCTGCCTCAGGGCCTTTGCACTGCCTCCTCCTTCTGCCTCTAAAGCTCTTCCCTGGTTCTTGATGTGGCCACAGCTCCTTCTCACCTTTCATATCCAAGTTCAAATATCACATCCTCAGATGCAGCCACCTCTGACCACCATGCATTCAGAGCCACTCCCTCAGTTTCTCTCTCTCTTTTTTTTTTTTTTGTGGTACACGGGCCTCTCACTGCCATGGCCTCTCCTGCTGCGGAGCACAGGCTCTGGACGCGCAGGCCCAGCGGCCATGGCCCGCAGGCCCAGCCGCTCTGTGGCATGTGGGACCCTCCCGGACCGGGGCACGAACCCGTGTCCCCTGCATCAGCAGGCAGACTCCCAACCACTGCGCCACCAGGGAAGCCCCCTCAATTTCTCTTGATCCCATCATCCTGTTTTATCTTCTCCTTAGGGGGGAAAAATAACTATAATTTCATCACCTGAAATTATTTATTTATTTATTTGCTTACTTGACAAAACTGCTTTAATGCTTCTCCTACTGGCCCATGAATTCCCGAGGTCCAAGGGCTGTGCCTGATCCAGGGGGGCAGGGACCATGTTTGACACATAGTAGGTACTCAGGAAATGCTTGTTGATTTGAATCAGTCTCAACCAATCATTTTTTTTCTCTCTCAATCTCTCTCTCTCTCTCTCTCAGAAAGGCAATTCAGATTGAAGCCACAGCCAGCGCTTCTTCCTTTATTCACATATTCACTCAGCAAACAAGTCCAGGGCCCGTACTATGCGTCAGGCACTGGAAACACAAAGTTTACTAAGACCTACTTAGTCTTTGCTTTTGAGAGGCTTATGATCCAGTGTGGGGGTCAGATGGGCAAGGAACGGACTGCAAGATGTGGGCAAATGCCACAATGGGTATATGCCAGAAGTGCTACAGAAGGGCTGTTTTAACGCTCCCCGAGAGACAGACAGGACCTCTTAGCAGCTGAGGGGACAACTGAGCCACACAGAGAAGGAGGTGTAGGAATCCGCAGGGGAAAAGGCACCAAGGAGGCAGAGCACAAGCAGAGGGCCTGGGCCACAGGAAGTCAGAGATGGGAAAGAGCACAGCACAAGAGCAGAGACGGCAGGGCTGGAGCCCGCGTCCCAGCACCGCCTGCGCCTGGCTGAGCTGCCCGGCCCGGAGGCCTGGGGTCTGCCTCACCTCACACCCCAGCCCCAAACGTGCCTGTCTTCCCTCCTTCTCCCGGGCCCGGGGGTCTGGCCTTGGATGAGCAGGTGTGCGGGGGAGCTTTCCAAGGACAGAAAGGGCTCCCTGCTCTCTCCCCCGCACCAGGCCTGAGTCTCCCAGGAGACGTCCAGCTCCCCACAGACCAGCTATTTCGGCCTGATCCCGACACCAGCTCGTGGTTTCTGGCTGGGGAGCCAGAGGCCTGCAGGCTGACCATAAAAGGAGAAAACCGAGCTGGGCCTGAGAGCAGTCCGGGCTGGCAGCTTCCCTTCCTCCCTCCCGCACCAGGCTGCTGTGGGACCCATGGAGAGGGAGGTGGCCAAGCCCAGGTCCCCGCAGGGTCACCGCTCCCCCCCCGACCAGGGAAGGATCTGGGCTCCACCAAGTGCAGAAAGGTGGCTCCCTCCCTAATGCCACCCACAAAGGTGGATGCGGAGGGTTCCAGACCCAAGGTCAGTGCTGGGCCTCCACCCTGGGCCCAGCCAGGTGACAGCTCAGGCCCTGCACTTGCCTGCCTGGTGCTGTACTCCCCAGGCACTGTCCAAATCAACCCTCACAACCACCGGGATAGGTGTCTCCTCATGGGACAAATGAGGAAACTGAGGCACAGAGAAGTGGGAGCCTTGGCAGAGCTGGGATTTGAACCCGCTCCAAAGCGACTCCCTAAACCTCTGCTCTGTAAGTCCAGGCTTTCCTCTCTCCACCCTCCTCCCCCCAGCAGTGTGGGGAGGAAGAGATTCTGGGTGGGCAGAGGTACTCTGAGAGCTTGTGCTGGACCCCAGCAGGACTCTTCCAGACCTGCGTGAAGCTCTGGCATCTTTAATAGTGGAACTGGCCAGCTAAGGGGGCATGGGTACCCAAAGATGGATACCCTCCCGGTGGCCTCCTGGGCCACAGCTCCCACCTCCACTTTCTCACTTTCTGTGTCCTCCTCTCTGCTCCAGCCCCACAGCCTCGTGTGTCCCATCAGCTCCCTTAGGCCCACATGTCACCTCGTAAGGAGGCCTCCTCTGCCCTCCCAGCCTGGAACAGGTCCCAGGGTCCACCTCACAGCTCCCTTGACCTTCCCGACAACACATGTACTTGTGGTTGGATTTGATTAACATCTGCAACCCTCAGTAGACTGTGTCCTCCACCACAAGCCTCCCCACAGTGAGGCCTCAATCAATACTTTTGGACAAAAAAGGGAACATGGAGCTAGATTCTCTCTGAGGCTGGGAGGACACAGAGCCAGGAGGCTGGAGCATGCATAGCCCAAGAGGAACCATCACCAAGTGGCAGCCAGAACTTCCCAAATCCACTCCCTTAAGCATATCTGCTTCTCCAACTCAATATTTACTGCTTATTTTAAAAATTTAATTCTCCTTAGCTCTTTCCCATCTGTGTGAGACACCATGGGCAGTCCGTAAAATGCTCATCAGAATCAGATGATCCTTCTTCCTCATTTCCTACCTAAGAACGTGATCTTCTCATGATACCTCAGAGGGCCAACCAGATGGGGCCAGACAGATGGAGCTGCCAGCATCCCTCACACCGCCAGGCCAGATGCTGAGCAGAGAGCTGCAGCAAAGTCTCCAAGAGGCAGAGAAGCATGCAACCGGTCCCCTCCCTGGGGATGTGTCACAGGAACACAGTCTCAAGAGCAAAATGACTTGGAATTACTTCCCAGCTCCACCTCTTAGGCAACTCCGAGCATCAGTTTCCTCACCAGGAAGGGATAAAAACCCACACATTCCAAGGATGTGAAAATGAAATGAGACTGGACACACAAAGAGCTTAAAAATACCCAAGGCCCATTCAAAAGCATAATAAGTGCTATTACTATTAGCTTTTTTATCATTACCACTCCATCCTCTCAGTCCTCTACAACAGTGAGCCAGTGAAGTGGTTACAGACGGCAGTGATTCTGTCCCAGGAGGACAGGGTATCAGGCCAAGTTCAACCCTTTCTAATTATAAGGCCTAAGCCAGTCCCTTAGCCTTTTGGGGCCTCAGTTCCCTCATCTGTTAAATGGGGGTAACAGCACTACACTATCTACCATACTGCCTCAGAGAATGTTTCCAGGATGGCAAAAGGTGATGTTGCCGGGTTTGACACTCAGCTCGGGGGCCAAGCCATTCAGTGCTCTGAGCCTCAGTTTCTTCAGTCTGTCAAATGGGGAGGCTGTCCTGCAGGGGACCGGCAACGGCCAAGGGAGGCAGGATCTACGGGGCAGAGAGCCCAATGCGCATCGCTGCCCTTCCTGTCTCTGCTGAGCTTACAGGGGAGCCCCTTGGGAGTTGGGGGAGCACGAGCCAGCCCCCCAGTGCCTGCCGGCCATGGACAGAGGGTTCAGAC
Organism: Aethalodelphis obliquidens; assembly: GCF_003676395.1. Taxonomy (NCBI): domain Eukaryota; kingdom Metazoa; phylum Chordata; class Mammalia; order Artiodactyla; family Delphinidae; genus Aethalodelphis; species Aethalodelphis obliquidens. Next base: position 835,211 of record NW_020837962.1, on the reverse strand, counting down.
TGAGTGTGGGAACTTGCAAAGCAGAGAGCGGAGTTTGGATCACTCCACTCCCACAGACCTCTCCACAGCCTGAAGAGGGTTCGGCCAAGAGCCTGGGCTGATAAAGGTCTGTAGCTGTTGTTTTTTTCTTTAATCCCCTGAGAGTGGCCATTGGGTGCTAATTAGGTGAGGACACAACACTTCCAGTGACAGATCCTGACGGTTCCTCTCATCCTCAGAATGAAATCTCATCTGCCTTTCACACCGTCCCTCACCCCAGGGACCCACAGAGGGGCGGTGGGAGATCCAAAGTGGATTTTGTCGGGAAAGCTTTGGTGATGCTTTCCCCACACTCATCATGCTAATTTGCTGAAGTCACTAACGTCAGCTTCCCAAGTGCTGGGCCCTCAACACTAACCCCCTGAGATGTAAGGAGACAGTCCTGCAGGAGCAAACAGCCTTCCATGGGGCAGGAGGGGCCTGTGCAGCAGCTCAGCATCACCCACTTGTCCAGCAAGCCCTGGGCTTTGCAGTCTGATAAACCAAGTTCAAATCCACTCTGATACTCATGTGTCAAGTTCTTCACCTCCCTGAGCCTCAGTTTCCCCAGCAATAAAATGGGGCTAAAAATAGCACCTGCCTCCAGGGTTGGATTATCTGACCAATCACGTAAACGTAGGTCCACAAGCAAAGGAAAGGAGGGAGGTAAAAATAAAGAACATTTCAAAGGAGTCAATATTTGCTACGTCTTAAAAACTATCATAGTAAATGTCATGGGAAAATTTAAAACTTTGTTGGCTTTCATTACTTTATAGTTTAGTGTTCTTTTTATTCTGGATTACATGTGTGGGCACCGTAATAGTTTCAGGGCTTAATTTAAAGGTTCTAATCTGATCCTGTCTCCCTTGTGGGTTTGTGGGAAGGATGAATGGAGATTATTCCTGGAAAGCCCTGTGCATATAGGAAGCACACAATAAAAATCCACTATCACCATTACTGCTTCTTTGGAAAAGAAGGTGTGAGAGAATTTCCATCAAAAGATAATGGGTTGAATTGTGAAAATGACTATACTACCCAAAGCAATCTACAGATTCAATGCAATCCCTATCAAAATACCACTGGCATTTTTCACAGAACTAGAACAAAAATGTCACAATTTGTATGGAAACACAAAAGACCCTGAATAGCCAAAGCAATCTTGAGAAAGAAAAACGGAGCTGGAGGAATCAGGCTCCTGGACTTCAGACTATACTACAAAGCTACAGTAATCAAGACAGCATGGTACTGGCACAAAAACAGAAATATAGATCAATGGAACAGGATAGAAAGCCCAGAGATAAACCCACACACATATGGTCACCTTATCTTTGATAAAGGAGGCAAGAATATACAATGGAGAAAAGACAGCCTCTTCAATAAGTGGTGCTGGGAAAACTGGACAGCTACATGTAAAAGAATGAAATTAGAACACTCCCTAACACCATACACAAAAATAAACCAAAAATGGATTAAAGACCTAAATGTAAGGCCAGACACTATTAAACTCTTAGAGGAAAACATAGGCAGAACACTCTATGACATAAGTCACAGCAAGATCCTTTTTGACTCACCTCCTAGAGAAATGGAAATAAAAACAGAAATAAACAAATGGGACCTAATGAAACTTAAAAGCTCTTCCACAGCAAAGGAAACCATAAACAAGATGAAAAGACAACCCTCAGAATGGGAGAAAATATTTGCAAATGAAGCAACTGACAAAGGATTAATCTCCAAAATATACAAGCAGCTCATGCAGCTCAGTATCAAAAAAACAAATAATCCAATCCAAAAATGGGCAGAAGACCTAAATAGACATTTCTCCAAAGAAGATAGACAGATTGCTAACAAACACATGAAAGGATGCTCAACATCACTAAGCATTAGAGAAATGCAAATCAAAACTACAATGAGGTATCATCTCACACCAGCCAGAATGGCCATCATCACAAAATCTACAAACAATAAATGCTGGAGAGGGTGTGGAGAAAAGGGAATCCTCTTGCACTGTTGATGGGAATGTAAATTGATACAGCCACTATGGAGAACAGTATGGAGGTTCCTTAAAAAACTAAAAATAGAACTACCCTATGACCCAGCAATTCCAGTACTGAGCATATACCCTGAGAAAACCATCATTCAAAAAGAGTCATGTATCACAATATTCATTGCAGCACTATTTACAATAGCCAGGACATGGAAGCAACCTAAGTGTCCATCGATAGATGAATGGATAAAGAAGATGTGGCACATATACACAATGGACTGTTACTCAGCCATAAAAAGAAACAAAACTGAGTTATTTGTAGTGAAGTGGATGGACCTAGAGTCTGTCATACAGAGTGAAGTAAGTCAAAAAGAGAAAAACAAATACCGTATGCTAACACATATATATGGAATCTAAAAAAAATGGTTCTGAAAAACCTAGGGGGAGGACAGGAATAAAGATGCAGACGTAGAGAATGGACTTGAGGACATGGGGAGGGGGAAGGGTAAGCTGGGACAAAGTGAGAGAGTGGCATGGACATACATACACTACCAAATGTAAAATAGATAGCTAGTGGGAAACAGCCGCATAGCTCAGGGAGATCAGCTCGGTGCTTTGTGACCACCTAGAGGGGTGGGATAGGGAGGGTGGGAGGGAGATGCAAGAGGGAGGGGATATGGGGATATATGTATATGTATAGCTGATTCACTCTGTGACACAGCAGAAATTAACACACCATTGTAAAGCAAGTATACTCCAATAAAGATGCTAAAAAAAAAAAAAGATAGTGGGTTGAACACAGGTATTTAGCGCTTCTTCCTCCCCAAACCTTACTAAAGTGACAGTAAAGGGGTTTTTCAAAAACACATGAAGCCGTTCAAATGAACAGGAGAGGAGAGAACAGCAGCACAACCTGGGAAGCCAGCAAACAGGATGAGTGATGACAGTCCCAGGAGAGAAGTCTAAGCTGGTGGTGGGGAAAGTGGAGAAGCAGAGCCCCCTGCCTCCAGCCCCAAACCTCAGTAACTGGCAGCCCCTGGGGCCTTGGGAAGGGGGTAGAGGGGAAAAACCCCACAAGGACTGATTGAATGTCTGTTTGAGAAGCTGCTAGATACTCCAGATACCTTCTACACCCCTGCAGCCAAGTGACTGCCCTTCCCACAACCCACAGAAGGGGGGCAGATTTATTCTCCGGAGAGGAAGAAATAGAGGGTCTCTGTCTTGGGGGACACCAGGGACCCTACTGACAGCAGGAGAATAACACGCAAGTTTGATTCCACAGTTTGAAACCCTCAGCATCTTCTCAACTAGACCCTCAAAATGATGGTAGACAGATATTTCTCCTCCAGGCAGAAGATTGCACAAGTCTTCTCTGAAGAATCTCATCAGCCCAAGAAAAAAGACTGAAAGCTATAGCAGAAGTGCCCCGATGGAGCAGCCCAGCTTCACCCGCCCATAGCCAGGCTCATCATGAACAAGCTCCTCCTGCAAGCACGGAGCTGCCATCAACTTTTCGGTGCCCATGCATTAAAGCATCCCAGATGAATGGACAGCCAACAATTCACCGAGCATCTGAAGAAAGCCACTAATAAGACAAACATAAATTAAAACAAATAAAACAGAAAATATGCCTCTTGGAGGAAACAGAGACCTACCTGTGGAAAAGTACCCTCCAAGAAAAGGGACATACATGGAAAAAAGAATGTTATAAGAAAGAAACATTCAGGAAACAAAACAAAGCTCTTGGAATTTTTTTTTTTTTAATGAAAGCAGTAATTGAAAACTCAATGGAAGGTTCATAAGATAAAGTTGAGGTAACTGCCCAGAAAATAAATGAGACGAGAAAGATGAAAATCATAAAAACAATCTAGGAATTCCATTATGGAAATAAGAAAACATCTAGAAAAAAAACAAGGGAGAGAATACAAAGAGAAAGAAATCATTAAGGACATAATTCACAAAAATTTCCCAGAATTTAAGGACGTGAGTTTATAGATGATGAGGGTCCACTCAGTCTCCAGCACAATGGTTGAAAACAGACACATGCCAGATTCCACCATCATAAACAGGGGGATAAAGAAGAGTCAGGGAAAAAAAAAAAAAAAAAGCTTCCAGAGAAGGAGAAAAAACTGGTCATACACAAAGGATCAAGAATCAGATTGTTTTGTTTTTGTTTGTTTTTTTTTACTGTACGCGGGCCTTTCACTGGTGTGGGCCTCTCCCGTTGCGGAGCACAGGCTCCGGATGCGCAGGCTCAGCGGCCATGGCTCACGGGCCCGGCCGCTCCGCGGCATGTGGGATCTTCCCGGATCGGGGCACGAACCCGTGTCCCCTGCATCGGCAGGCGGACTCTCAACCACTGCGCCACCAGGGAAGCCCCAGATTGGCTTTTATCTCCTCAAAAATGAAACTGAATCTCAAAGCTAATGAAGCAATGCCTTAAAAATTCTGAAAGAAAACTATTTCTTGCTTAAAAATTTAAAACCAGCTAAACTGCCCTTAAATATTAGAGAAGCATCAAGACTTTCAGATACGCAAGATCTCAATTTGCCTCACATACATCCTTTCTTGAGAAGCTGCTAGAAAAAGTGTTCCATTTAAACAGGGAGTAAATCAAGGAAGGAGACCTGGAAACTAGGAAACAAGGAATCCACCATGAGAGCACTGAAGGGTATTCCAAGAATGATAAAAGAAGATCCCAAATGTCAGCTACCAGTCATAGAGGGTAGCCAGGGCAGGTCAGAAGACTCCACTAGCGATCACCTTCATGGAGAAGCTATCAATAGGATCTTGAACACATAGCTAGACATATTAGAAGGAGATGAACATATTTTGAAGGAAAATTTGGGGTAGAATTAGTGATTAAGTACATAGATAATCAAGTTGGGGAAAAAAAAGGCAATTACTAACTCCAGGGAAAAGAATAATTGTACCGGAAAAGCAATCGCAAGACAGTGCAGAGCTCAGCTGTGAATAGCATCTACACAGTCATAATAATGTAAACTCTGAATATAGTTTTCATCAAAGTTAATACAAAACTATGTTGGGATTCTATGAGATAGGGCGCAAATGCATGTGTGCTGGGAGGAGACAGGAGGCGCAAAGCAAAGGAGTGACTGAGCTAAATCCTCATGTTCCATGATGAAAAGTCAACAGGCTAGGGCTTCCCTGGTGGCGCAGTGATTGAGAGTCCGCCTGCCGATGCAGGGAACACGGGTTCGTGCCCCGGTCCGGGAAGATCCCACATGCCGCGGAGCGGCTGGGCCCGTGAGCCATGGCCGCTGAGCCTGCGCGTCCGGAGCCTGTGCTCCGCAACGGGAGAGGCCACAACAGTGAGAGGCCCGCGTACCGCAAAAA
>NW_020837962.1:735484-829752 GCF_003676395.1 Aethalodelphis obliquidens | reverse complement strand
AAAAAAAAAAAAAAAAAAAAAAAAAAGAAAAAGAAAAGTCAATAGGCTATTGACTATAAAACAGGGGAAAAATTAAGATATGAGCAATATACTCAAGTTTTTTAGTGATTACAGAGGTAACTATCCAAAAATCAGTTAAAGGGTTGATAATGGATACCCCTGGAGAAGGGGAGAGTAGAGAAGCAACAAAGGAGGGCTATTTTCCTTAATAAGCCTTGAGGAATTGACTCTGAATCATCTTCACATATACCTTCACTAAAAATAAAAACTAAAAATGGAAAAAAGGAACAAAGAATCCCTTTAGGCATGTAATACTCTAGCAGCCTATAGAACGGTGCATATGGAATGTTACTATTTGTGGGGAAATCTTGGGGAGAGGGAAATAGATATGTATCTGCACACATGTGCAGAAAATATCTCTAGGAGAATATCTAATAAACTAGAAACCACGGTTATCTCTGGGGAGGGAAATTAGGCGTCTAGTGCACAAGGGTTGAAAGGTGAGAATTTTCAGCTTTTGAATTTAATCTATCATCTCTCCAAAAAAAAGAAAAAAAATTGGGAAATGTAAAAAGTAAACACGACATCATGTACACATACACATATATAAGCTGCATCTTTAGATGCCTACTTCTCCCATCCTCTTCTTCCCCAGGGGCTTGGCTTCCTTTGAGGAGGGGGTAGTCAGTAAATTATGTCTTAGAAATCCCCTACCATATTCCCAACTCCCCTGTTACTATTCTCAGCCAGAACGCCACCCCAGATCCCCTTTCTCCTCTTAGTAAGCCATCAAGGCTTGTAACTCCCCACCCCTCTAAGACAAACCCCCCCATCCTGACCCTGGTTGGTTCTTTTCTTTAAACAACTCTGAGAGTTCTTCCTTCATTCATCACAAATATTAACGGAGCAGCTACTCCACGCCAGGTACCAGCAAACATGCCAGAGATTCAGTGATGAGCAGGCAGACAAGGATGGAGTTTGTGGGTTTTATGGAGTTTAGGGGTCCTCGGGAACTTAAGCATCTACGTCACATATTTTAAACATTTCATTCTGTATTCAGTGAACGTATTCTCCACCCCTTCCCAACCCCATCTCTTCACACTCCAGCCTGTTCCACAGAGGACTTGAGGAGGAAGCCACAGCTGCTAGCTTGACACCTCCAAGACAGAAAGTTCAGCATGATTCAAGCCAAATGACTGTACAGCCTGGGATAGCAACATTCACCAATAGAGTCACAAACTGAGCCCACATGTTCCTTCACAAAAACCAAATTCCCACTTTCTAGAGAAAAAAAATTATTTTTCCCAAGCCTATAATTTTCTCCTTGATTTTTTCTTGGTGGGGAGGGATTTTTTTCCGTTGGAGTCTATCATCACTAATTTGCCAGGAAGCACCAGGTAAGGCCAAAAGGAATACATACGTAGCAGCTGTTGATTAACATTTAATCTAAAAAGAGCTTATCTTTTATGGTTCTGTGCGCTCATGGCTGTCATTTTCTCTTGAGGTTTGAAATTTCAAAGTAATTTTATTTTTTAAAATTAATTAATTAATTTTTGGCTGCGTTGGGTCTTCGTTGCTGTGCGTGGGCTTTCTCTAGTTGCGGCGAGTGCAGGCTGCTCTTCGTTGTGGTGCACGGGCTCCTCATTGCGGTGGCTTCTCCTTGTTGCGGAGCAGGGGCCCTAGGCGTGCAGGCTTCAGTAGCTGTGGCATGAGGGCTTAGTAGTGGCTCGCAGGCTCTAGAGCGCAGGCTCAGTAGTTGTGGTGCACGGGCTTAGTTGCTCCGTGGCATGTGGGACCTTCCCGGACCAGGGAATGAACCCGTGTCCCCTGCACTGGCAGGCGGATTCTTAACCACTGTGCCACCAGGGAAGACCCTGAAATTTCTAAGTAATTTTATATTTCACTATATAATTCTGTGTTAAAATATAGAGCCTAAAAGGAATGAAATGTTATCAGCCCCAGGGGTCCCGGTATAGAGTATAACATTGCCCCATGGATGGGAAGTTGTCTAGGGAGATGAAAGTTATCACAACACAAAAATATTCTTCAATGAGACGACTATTTAGGAAATCAGAACCCACTGAAACATCTTTCTCTGGTCTGCATCACTGTTGCCCTCCAACTCAAAGGCTTCACCTTGCCAGCTACTGGGTGTCAACATCCATTGTCTTGATACAAACACAACGAAGTGGCAGCTCTGCAAAACTGCTGATTTCCCTGAAGGTGCAATGTCACATGTCCATGCCCTCTGAAAGGCCACAGAAAGTCAGATCAATTCACAACCAAATACCAGAGAGTCATCGGAAAAGGTAATAAAGGGGCTTTGAGGCACTGTGCTAAATGCCAAATAAGTAAAAGCCCGTGGCAAAAGTGGTGATCTCTCCAATAAGTCTGCAAAAATTACCCTCTTACCCTACACTGCAGAAAGCAAGCACGACATGAAGAATGGTATCTTACGCTCTCACATGGTTCTGTCCAAAAAAAAGTTAAGGTAAAAAAATGAATTAATTTTATACTCAATCTAAGAATTAGCATCTAGTTGAAATTACCACCAAATTCCTATTACATGTAAAATAAATAAGCCTGTTTTCATAATTTGCAGTGTCATTTTTCAAGCCCCTCAAGCCCCCTTCCCCCTTAATCTACAGTGCCTGTTTTAAGTGATTTTTTCCTGGAACCAATTATTTTCAGGTAGTCAAAACATCCTTCATTTCATGCCATCCAGCTCAGTTAGTGTATGAAGGTTTCATAGCAAAAGGTTAATGGTGGTGATCTCTGGGTGATAGAATTATGGGTGCCGGTATATTCTCTTTTGCTTAAATATATGTTTTACCTTTTCTAGAATCAATATATAAGATTCAAGTTTTTTTAAAAGTTACACATACATATTTTAAGAGCACTATGGCAGTGCTTCACTGTCACTCCCCCCTTCCTCTTTGCTAACGAAATTTTCTTTCATTCTCGTATTCAGATAAAATGTGCTTAGTGGGAGCTCCCTCAGCTCCAGGAAGAACCAGGAATAGTCCAAAACAATCATAAATGTTCCAGTCCTCTTTGCCAATGATTGGTTTAGAGGTTGGCATGTGACCAAGTTTTAGCCAATCAGGCATAAGGGATGCCTGCTGAGAAGGTTCTGGAAAAGGTTTTCCTCTCTGATAAAAAAGAGGCATAGGAAAAAACCCTAACCCTCCACGTCCTTCATGCTTTTGGATATTATCACATGAGGATGTGATGTCTGGAGCTATGGCTGCCATCTTGTGACCATGAGGAAGTAGCCAAGAAAATCCCAGAAAAGTCTGGTTTTGAGCTGCTGAATTAGCTAAGCCTGAAATCATCAACCTTCAGACTATTTGCTATGTGAGGTAATAAATTCCCGTTGTTTAAGCCACTTTGATTGGTTGCTATGTTTCTCGCAAGCAAAAGCACCCCAAATGATACAAGCACTGTAACTTTGTGATGTTCAGTTTCACAAAGAGCTGTGTGAACCACCATTTTATACTTTTCCATTAAGGGAGACCACAAATGATTTTTTTTCACAAAAACACATACCTAACTCCAAGAGTCATCACTTTAAAACCTGAGATTTTATCTCCACAACCCTCTTTGCAAGGCTCCATATTCTGGCCTTTGGAGGTAATGGTAGTCTCTCGTCTGGAGTGGTCCAGCTTGAGTTGCACCTGTGGGGTTTGGCTAACCCTGTCAGTAACCTTTGGGGAACTTATATCTGAGCCCCCTACCTTGGGGGGTTATATCTCCTAGGCACATCTGGATCTCAGCCCTCAGGAGCTTCCAAAACTGGGCTCCTTTCAATTCCCAACTCAGAACATTCCTGGAGGAAGATATTCCAGGGGTTGCAAAGTCAAACACAGGGGCCAGGCAGTTAACACAAACAAGTGCATCAGGCCAGGTGAGAACTGGGAAACTGGAGAACTCATACCCCCTCTAAAGGGGCAGCTGACAGGTGGGATCACATGTTGCCAGACGTTCCAATACTTTCAAAACCACTTAGAAATCTGGCTTTTTATGTACAATCTCCAAATTTTTAAAAGTTGGCAACTAATTTAGGTATCCTTAAAACTCCATGTGGTGGAGAACAGTATGGAGGTTCCTTAAAAAACTAAAAATAGAACTACCATACGACCCAACAATCCCACTACTGGGCATATACCCTGAGAAAACCATAATTCAAAAAGAGTCATGTACCACAATGTTCATTGCAGCACTATTTACAATAGCCAGGACATGGAAGCAACCTAAGTGTCCATCATCAGATGAATGGATAAAGAAGATGTGGCACATATATACAATGGAATATTACTCAGCCATAAAAGGAAATGAAATTGAGCTATTTGTAGTGAGGTGGATGGACCTAGAGTCTGTCATACAGAGTGAAGTAAGTCAGAAAGAGAAGAACAAATACCGTATGCTAACACATATATATGGAATCTAAGGAAAAAAAAAAGGTCATGAAGAACTTAGGGGTAAGAGGGGAATAAAGACACAGACCTACTAGAGAACAGACTTGAGGATATGGGGAGAGGGAAGGGTAAGCTGTGACAAAGTGAGAAAGTGGCATGAACATATATATATACACTACCAAATGTAAAATAGATAGCTAGTGGGAAGCAGCCGCATAGCACAGGGAGATCAGCTCAGTGCTTTGTGACCACCTAGAGGGGTGGGATAGGGAGGGTGGGAGGGAGGGAGACGCAAGAGGGAAAAGATATGGGAACATATGTATATGTATAACTGATTCACTTTGTTATAAAGCAGAAACTAACACACCATTATAAAGCAATTATACTCCAATAAAGATGTTTAAAAAAAATAAAAATAAAAAACTCCACGTGGACCAAACCAAACTTATCTGAGGGCTGGATCCAGCCTACCAGTTGCCGGCTTACAACCTCTAGACTATTCGCACCTAAAAATCACATAACAATTGTGCACAGCTTTAAAACTGCCAAAGCTCTTTTCTGTTGCCCTTTCCCAAGTGTAAGGAGGGCAGAACTCCTGTATCTCAAGACCAGATCCATTTATACGAGGAGGTATTCCATTTATGGGAAGAGGCATGAGGGAACTTTCTGGAACTATTTCCCATCTTGGTCTGGGTGGTGATTATACAACTGTAGACATGTAAAAATTAATTTTATGCTGGACGCTGAATTTGTACACTTTTTGCATTCTACTGTATGTATGTTCTACCTCAGTAAAAGTTATTAACGATAGTAATAATACATAAACATGGAGGTAATATGCAAAGGCCTTCAGTGTGGAAAAGCCTGTTTTACAATCTTCACCACAAGCTGAGAGACGGATCCTATCACTCTCTTTTCACAGATGAGGAAACTAAGGCTGGAGATGAAAAGACATTTGCATAGGATCCCGCAGGGTGTGAGTGACAGCTGGTTGCAAATCCACATCTGGTTGGCTCAGCCCCAGGGCTGTTCCCCACCCACTTCCCTTCCCAGGCGAGAGCATCCTACCATTTTCCAGACAGCTGGCCTGCCCAGGGCCTCGGGCAGCCCGGGGGGGACAGCGAGTTCTGGAGCGGAAGCCAGAGCGGGCCCATGCCCATATTTGCCCAAGCTATCTCCTCCTTTGCCCTCCCGGGCCGCAAACACAGATGTTCAGTTTGCTTTTTCCCTTTTTCAGTCACAGCCCTCCTGAGGCCCAGTGCTGCCTGCCAAACTCCGCATTCTTGGCGAGAACTGCAGTCAGGCAGGACAGGAGGGGCCCGGGGAGTGACTGTAAGCAGCCCTGGTGGGCTCCCTGGAGGAGGAGGAGCTCCATGCACCCACAGGCGGCTCACCTTGCAGCATGCTCCGGTAGGCTGTGTCGGCGATTGCATAGATGTGGGGGGGCATCTCGTGCCGCTTCTTGCCCTTGTACATGTCGATGATCTTCTCCGAGTAGATGGGCAGCTGCTTGTAGGGGTTCACCACCACGCAGAAGAGGCCCGAGTATGTCTGCCAAACAGAGAACCCATCTTATTTCCAGAACCCAGCAGGGACAAACAGCCCGTGGGGGTCCGGCCATGAGAACACCCACCATGACCTGCATTGTCTGAGCACCACCGTGTGCATTTTCTCACTTCATCCTCACAGTGGCAGCCTTAGACAGATGCGCTCAGAGTCTCATTTTAGAGAGGGGGAAACTGAGGCTCAGAGTCCTAGTGGGAACCTCTTGGCATCACTGTCTCTGGATATAGGGGAAGAGGAGCAAGGGGCAAGACTGGATTTCTAGGGCACCTGTGTTATAGTTTATAAGTTCTGCGTTCAGATCCCAGCTCCACTCTCACCACTGTTGCTTCACCTCCCTGAGCCTCGCGGGCTTAAATAACATCTACCACTTCTGGAGCATCTACTGGGCGCCGGCCACTGAGCTAAGCACTTCACAGTCGTCTTCTTCTTTAATCCTCACATCCACCCTGTGACAGGGATACTATGATTTCCCTGCTGCCCATTTGACAGATGAGGAAACTGAGGCTCCGTGAGGTCACCAGGTCACACAGCTGCTGGGGAATTCGGAACTAAAATCGCGACTGCTAACCCCAGAGCTCATACTCTCGACCATGAACAAAGCACACACTCCCTTGTCTCTAAAATGGTGATGAACACAGCTGCCCTTAAATAGGAATGGTCCTGACACGTTACAACACAGATGAACCTTGGAAACATTACACTGAATGAAAGAAGTCAGACTCAGAAGGTCACGTATCACATGGTTCCATTTATATGAAATGCCCAGAACAGGCAAATCCACAGAAACAGAAAGCAGATCTCTGGTTTCCAGGGACTGCAGAAACGGGGGAACTGGAGTGACTGCTAGCTGGAATGGGTTTCTTTGGGGTGTTATAAAAATGTTCTGGAACCAGACAGTGGTGATAGTAGCACTACACCGTGAGTGAGTGTATTACTGCCACTGAATTGTTTCCTTTAAACTGATGAATATGGTGAATCCATATTATATGGATTTTATCACAATTTTTTTTAAAAAAGTCAGGAATTCCCTGGCAGTCCAGTGGTTAGGACTCGGGGCTTCCACTGCTCGGGGCCCGGGTTCAATCCCTGGTCGGGGAACTAAGATCCCGCAAGCCACGTGGCTCAGCCAAAAAAATAAATTAATTAATCTTAAAAAATTGTCCTATATGTATATGTATAGCTGATTCACTTTGTTATAAAGCAGAAACTAACACACCATTGTAAAGCAATTATACTCCAATAAAGATGTAAAAAAAAAAAAATTATACTGCCCTACCAAGCCCAGAGGAGCGTGTGAAAATGAACAGAACAAGGAAGGGGCGTGAAGAGGCTCGCACACCCTGCCGTGCTGTGCCTGGGGGAGGCGCTGTCCTGGTTCTTACTGTACGCTGGCCTTTCCCATGGGCTGAGGTCACAGCCCAGGAGGGAGGCACCAACCTGTCCCACAGGAACTGCTTTTCCAAACAGTAACATCAGTGCTGCCCAAGGCTCCGATGGCCGGGAAGCATGTCTTCCCTCCAACTCCCCCGAGAAGTGACTAAAGGAGGAGGAACAGATATTCCATCACTGGGTTTCACTCAGAGCAGTGATCAAAGTCACTTTCACTTGACCAAAGTCACCCAGCAAGACCCTGGCAGCACTGAGCTCCAACTTGGCCCACTCCGAGGAGTGGACACTGTCCATAAGGCTGTAGACCTATCCCTGTCCTACAGAAACAATAGATCATTTGTTCATTCATTTACTCATTCATTCATTCTGTGTGTGCCCTCACACTGTGCAAGGCTCTGGGGTTATATTGGAAGACAAAACACACAAGGTCCTGCCCACAAAGGGCTTTCAGTCATGCTGGCAACTGGTTGAAGAGTGGGAGCCTCCCTCCAGGGCACCATTTGCTAAGGGACAATGATGATGAGCGTTGGGCCCGGGCACAGGGAGAATGATGTTCCTGAAAAGGTACAGGACTGGTGGGGGAGGGAGGGAGTAATCCCCCAGGTTCTCACCACTCCCCAAAAAGGGCAAGAGTGAGGTCAACATAAGGCTTATCTAAACATCCATCAGCCACTTATTGAGCACCTACTGTATACCAGGTCTGTGTTAGATGCTGGAGACAAATAAATCAATGATCATTCCTGCCCTCAAAAATCCCCCAGATCAAAAGGGAGACAAGGATGTTCAAAACTAACATCATAACAACAAGGATGGAGCCCAGCGTATCATGGGAGCAAGGAAGGGAGGGCCCTAACCCACATGGGGGTGCTCAGAGAAACTTCAGTGGGGAGGTACTCCCAGCACTGAGACTTAACAGATAAGGTGCTAACCAGCTCAGGTATACAGTGGGTGCTCACTAAATGTCTGCTAAATGAATGCCTGAGGGGTCAGTTAATTACAAAGCTTCCCTGGAGCAGGGGCAGTGCTGCCTTCGTCTCTGTGACCCGGGGCCTTGCACTGGTCCGCACATAGTAGGTGCTCAATAGACATTCGTTGAACAGGTGGCAAAGCTGTTCCAGGGCAGGGCCTGTGTGTCTTGTTCATCTGTGTCCTGCTCCCCAGCTTGGGGCCTCCATGGAGTAAGTGCCCAACAAACAATCGATCGTTTGAATGAAGGTCAACCAAGCCCTACCTCCTCTTCAGGCCTCAACTCCACCTCCAGCTCCTCTCAGGCCATGCCCACTGCCACTGCCATGTCCTTTCCAGAATGTATCATTTACAACCCTAACCACCCCTCCAGGGACCTGGAGGCAGTAAAGGGCAGTGGTTAAGAGTATAGGATTGACTACCAAGGAATTGTTGGAGCTCTCATTCTGCTACTTCTTGGCTGTGTGTCCCTGGGCAAGTCTCTTAGCCTCTCTGAGCCTCAGTTATCCTCATCTGCAAAATGGGCAGGTGTAATAGGAGCTCCTTCATTGGTTTGCTGTGAGATAGCCCTCGTGAAGCATTTAGCTCAGTACCTGGTATGTAATAGGGGCTCAATTAATGTTAGTGACCACCCAGTGCTCCCTTTGTTTCATGATGAAAACCTTGCCACCTTGGAAACTTCACATGGAATGTTCTCTCTCCCTGGAACACTTCTCCCTGATCTTCCCAGAGCCATTTCCATCTGCTCTTTCAGGGCTCAGTCTAAATGTCCCTCCTGGACTGCAAGCTGCACACCAGCATATATCTGACACCCAGCACAGGGCCAGGCACATAGCAGACACTCAGTAAATATTTGCTGAATACAATGAATAGAAGAAAGAAGGGAGGGAGTGAGGGAAGGAGGAAGGAAGGAAGGCATGGCTCTCCCAACTCCATCATCAGCTTCTGAAGGAGAAATATCACCTTCCTCCTGTCTGCCTAGGACACCTCCTGGTGCTATGTACACAGCAAGCACTTAATCCATGCTTCCAGACAGATCTGAATCTCTGTCCAGTTCAGCACATCTTTCCGGGGCACAGTGGCCCTACAGGAAGGACTAGGAAGGCAGCAGCACACCCCACACAGAAGCTGGGCTTCAGAATCTGGAGTCTCAGTCTCCATTGCTCCAACTTGGTTGGTCTCACCTGACCCAGCCCACCTGCACTTGATTGTGCTTCTGCTTCCCCATCCCCACCGGCCCCTTTCCAGCTGGTCAAGTTCAGGTTTCAACATCCCCGCTTCCCATGTCCCAGCCGGCATCTCAGGGCCCGGTGCCACAGCAGGTCCCAGCTGCAGGCCAAGGGTTTCCCTCTTGTGACCGTATTAGGAAGTGAGTCCACTTTTTCCCTAACACTTTATATGGTCAGCCGTGGAGCCCTGAGCTCCCAAGGCCTCCGGCAGAAATGAGGAACAGTGGGGGAAGGTGGAAGAGATGCAGGCTTTAGGTCACAGAGGCCTGGTTGAACCTCAGCCTTGCCCTCATTGCCTGTGTGACTTGAGCAAGAGGCCAAACCCCTGAGCCTCTTCTTCCCCATCTATAAAACAATGGATAACAATACTTTCTTTACCAGGTTGTAGTGCAATGTCATGACTTTCTGAACATGTATCCTAGAGAAAGACCTGGTCCATCAAGAATGTGATCTGCTACAGCCTTGATTTTAAAGGGCAAAAAAGACTAGAAACAACCTAAATGCCCATCAGTGGGAGACTGGCTCAATAACTATGGCTCACTGCCCTTTAAAGGAATACATATGTATGTATACAAATATACATATATTTGCCTCTATATGTATAAAATATTGCTGGAACGCTACATAAGGAACTGGTGACCACGGTTTCTCTAAGGAGGGGAACCAGAAGGTGAGGAATGGGGTTGAAAGGAAAAGTTCTAAAATACCCTTACATACTATTTTATTTACTATTTGCATGTGTTGTCTATTCAAAAAAAATGTTTTAAGTCTGAGTGGTTAGATAGTTGTGAACAGATACAAGAAAAAACCACAAATAAATACATAAATAAGAAATTCCCCATCTCCCCCTCCCCGCCAGACCCTGACAACCACCATTCTACTCTCTGATTCTCTGAGTTTGACTATTTTAGATTCTCATGTAAATGGGATCCTGCGGGATTTTCCCCTCTCTCTCTGGCTTATTGCACTCAGCATAATGTCCTCCAGGTTCATCCCTGTTGTTACAAATGGCAGGATCTCCTTCTGTTTTAAAGCAGGGTTATTACATCATTCGGTGTATCTACCACCTTTCCTTCATCCATTCATCGTTGTAGAATCTATGTTACATATCTGCATCCAGCTCAAGTGTGCCTTATCTTCCTCCCCTCAGTTATCAATCAGCCTCAGGGAGAGGACTGGGCCCTGTGACTCTCAGCATCCCACAGAGAGGGAAGCAGGGGAGTCTGATCCGGTCCCTCCCCAGGCAAGTCTCGTCACCTCTCTGCCTCGGTCACCTCGTGCGCAGGGTGGGATGTGAGCTTCACTCTCGCCAGAGAGCTGGGACTTGGGACGGTAGCCAGTACAAGCAAGGCCCACCTCTTCACTGAGTTCCCTGTGCCTGAAACCCTTGTCTCATCTCCCAGCCCAACACCAGGGACAGAGCCGACTGCTAAGCAGTCATGAAAAATCCCAGGCAGAGAGAAGCCAGCCAACAGCAACAGCCAAGATAGCAAGAGAGTGCTGGACCAGGGATCAGAGCCACATGCATGCCCCACATGTGCCATCAATGATCCTTGGCAGCTCAGGCAAGAACCTGCATCTCTAAGACTAGGAGACGGGACCCTCTGGCTTCTACCTCTTCTAGACCCGAGAGGACAAGACATCAGCCAGGACCTGAGCAAAAGTGCCTTGTTCGAAATGAGCCTTGCAGAATGGAAGGGAACGTTCTCTTCTTTATCAAGGGCAAAGTCGGCCACGGCCAGCTGCCTGAGCATCACCTGCCACCCACCCGTAATAAGGGCTGCTGCGCCTTCCGCTATCACGCGCCGGGTGAATAACTTGCTGTGCCCCCCATCTCCACCCCTGTCCTCCTTTATCTCCTCTGTCACGGACAACAGTTTCTATTTAAGTGATTAAACTGACCAGAAAGGAACGAGACAGCAGTGGCCGTGTGGTCACAAGACTGAAAGGCTTTTCATCTAATCTGTCCAGAGAAGCGTAGCAGGAATTTGAAGATTTGATTCATGTTTTAATCTGCTGTCGGAAGATAGTCTGGGTCTTGGGACCTTCATAAGCCCCTCATTTTTCCTGATTTCTATTTGGGGCTCAAACATCTGTGTCAGAGCATAGCAGGCAAGATTCATATCCAGGCCCATCCTTGACCTCCTTGGATGAAGACGACTCATCTTGGACAGGAGACCCGCTCCCCTCTTGCTCCCTGCAGATTGGTGCCCTTAGAAATATCCACTCTGTGCCAAGAGCCCCAGGTTGATAATGCTTCCAAACAAGGAGTTTGACAAAAGGGACTTTCCCTGTTTAGAGAGCATCTTAGACTGTCCTTGGAGGGACTTCAGTACTCTGAGCCTCAGCTTGAATTAGCACAACATCCACTGAATGAAGTATGCTCGTCTCATCTTACAGACTAGCATACTTCATTCAGTGGAGTTGTACTAATTAAATGAGATAAAGAGGAGGCATTTATAGAATTATGAGTTGCTCCCCTGTTCCCCCTTGGCTCTTTAAAAAGAAAAAACCCATTGTAACCCCCTCTGAACAATCCATAAGAAGAATAGATCATTAATTATGGTACATCCATAGGATAGGTCACAAAGCCCATAAAGGGACATTCTGGCGTTATGAATGAGCAATGGGGATGCTCATCACTGACTTATATGTAGAAAGAAGAGCAGGTCCCCAGCCTAGGTGCACAGGCTTTTCAATAGGTAAACACGCACTATTCTCACATAGAAACACCGGGAATGCACCAACATCTTATCAGCTGTTATCTCTGGGGAGGACTGATTTTTGTGTTTACTGTGCTTTTATGAATTTTCCAAATCTTCTGGAATAAATGTGCCTTACTTTCCTAATTAGGAAAAACGTCTGCAGGACAATTTTAGAGATGACAAGGGAGTTTTGTAATTTTCACATGGTAAAACACAAAGGGCAGGACCAGAGGGCCTAAAGATGGAGGTGACTGTTTCCATAAGTTTGCAGAGAATCCCAGAACATCTGTCTGGTAATAACAAAAATTACCATAACAGCAACAAAACTAATAAAAACAACACCTAGCATGTTGAGTGCCTACAACATGCCAGGAAGCATGCCAAGTGCTTTCTTTTCAGAGTAACCCAGTCTATGAGGCTAGTACTATTCTTGCGTTCATTTTACAGAGAAGGAAACAAAATTTCAGAGAAATTAGATAACTTGCCCAAGGGATTAACATACCCTTTCTGAGAGGCAAGATAGACAAAGGCTGGACTGGGGGACCCTCTGCCCACCAGTTTGGCTTAATGGGGTTACCATGTCCTTCTATATCCTGGGGAGCTGGCCCACCCCACAAGGAACCTGTACCCCTGAGTCACACATCATCTGGTCCAGACTGTCCCACAGAGCTTTCTGTAGTGATAGGAATGTTCTACACTTGTGCTGTCACAGGTATACAGCAGCCACTATTCACAGGTGGCTGTTGGGCATTTAACATGAAGCCCAGTACAAGTGAAGAAGTGAACTTTTAAGAATTGATGCTTAATTAGTTTACATCTAAATTTAGTTAGCCACATGTGGCCGGTGGCTACCATATTGGACAGTGCAGCTCTAGTGCACTCTGATCTGCACAGTCAACCCAGAGGGGTCCAGGTCGATCCAGGCGTTCCCATTTGGGACAGGGAAGGCCTCCATCAAACCTCACCAAGATCCTCATGTCTCCTACCTACTTGACTGCCAGGATGGACAAGCCTTCCCAAGGAGGTTAAGAGCTCTTCTTTATTTCCAAGATGGAGGAAGGGCAGGGAACTACTTCACTGAAATCCGTTGAGCACTGACCAAGCGCCTATGGGATTACATGGAATCTTTGGATCTCCTTTACATGGGGAGGGTGATTGTTCTCATTTTGCAGATGGGAAAACTGAGGCTTCAAGAGGTGAAATAACCTGTTCAATGTCACAGAACTAGGTAGGGCAAGGTGAATGGGAACCCAGGTCTGGACGATTCCATCCCACCTTGCAGCCTCTCTCATTGAAAACTTCAGCCTCCCAACCTGCACCCCGAAGACATCTCCAAGCCTCTCCCTTCCCTCAGGGGTGCAGGAGGCCAGCAAGAAGTGACTGGCTGCCCCAAGATACTCACGTATATGAGTCCTGAGAAGTACCTCTCCCTCAGGTTGTGCAGCACGGAGGCTTCATTGAGACACGTCAGCTCTGCCATGTCCTCCACCTTGGAGAACTTGGGCGGGTTCATCTTCTGGATATCATCTTTGCCGACCGTGACCTTCTTGCCATTCTCCACTAGCTCCACGATCACCTCATCCCCCTTCTCCTCCTTGATGCTGGCCGCCTCGAAGCCCTGCTTCTCCGAAGGGACCCATACCAGCTTCTTGGCGGCCCAGTCAGCCTGGGCCACTGGGCTGTTGATGAAGTTTTTGTCTACAAAGAGGAACTTCTCGTCATCACTGAGCTGGCCCTTCTGTGCCATGGTGCCTGGTTGATCCCCTGGGGAATAAGGCCACAGGGTCAGAATTAGACCAGAACCAAGCCCTAAAGACAGATAAAGCCCTCACCTCATCATGTCTGGGAATGCAGTCTGCAGAAATATTCTTAGAGTACAAAGGTGTTCCCTGTAGGATGGTTTATGTTGTCAAAAAATGGAAACAACCCAAAGGCCCTTCAGTAAAGGATCTCCAGGGGCTTCCCTGGTGGTGCACTGGTTAAGAATTTACCTGCCAGTGGTTGAGAATCTGCCTGCTAAGGTAGGGGACACGGGTTCGAGCCCTGGTCTGGGAGGATACCACATGCCGCGGAGCAACTAGGTCCGTGAGCCACAACTACTGAGCCTGCGCGTCTGGAGCCTGTGCTCCGCAACAAGAGAGGCCGCGATAGTGAGAGGCCCGCACACTGCGATGAAGAGTGGCCCCCGCTTGCCACAACTAGAGAAAGCCCTCGCACAGAAATGAAGACCCAACACAACAAAAATTAATTAATTAATAAACTCCTACCCCCAACATCTTCAAAAAAAAAAAAAATGAATCTACCTGCCAATGCAAGGGACATGGGTTCGAGCCCTGCTCCAGGAAGATCCCACATGCCGCAGAGCAACTAAGCCCGTGCACCACAACTACTGAGCCTACGCTCAAGAGCCCGCGAGCCACAACTACTGAGCCCACGTGCCACAACTACTGAGCCCACGTGCCACAGCTACTGAAGTCTGCGTGCCTAGAGCCCGTGCTCCACAACAAGAGAAGCCACCACAATGAGAAGCCCAAGCACTGCAACAAAGAGTAGCCCCCACTCACCGCAACTAGAGAAAGCCCGTGCAGCAAAGAAGACCAAACGCAGCCAAAGATAAAAACAAACAAATAAATAAATAAATTTATTTTTTAAAAAAAGAAAAGGATCTCCATCATTGCCTGTTGTCCATCAACATGGCATGGGTACATAAACCATTATATTTTCATACAATGACATGCTATCCAGGGGTTAAGATGCAAGAAGTATGTCAAGGTGTGTTGACACAGGAAGATATCCAAGTCTGATAGTTTACTGTAAAAATAAAAGGGGGGTCCTCAAATGGTTAAACAGAGAGTTATCATATGATCCAACAATCCCATTCCTGGGTATATACCCAAGAGAAATGAAAACATACCTCCACACAAAACTCATAAATGAATGTTCATAGAAGCATTATTTCTAATAGCCAAGAAGTGTCAAAAAAAAAAAACCCAAATGTCCATCAACAGATGGATGGATAAATAAAATGGGGCCTCTCCATATAATGGAATATTATTCAGCCATAAAAAGGAATGGGGTACCGATATACACTGAGCATTAATGAATCTTGAAAACACTATACTAAGTAAAAGAATCTAGTCACAGAGGACCACATATTATATGATTCCACTTACCCAAAATGTCCAGAATAGGCAAATCCGTAGAGATAGAAAGTAGATTAGTGGTTGCCAAGAGCTGCGAGAGAATTAGAGGGTGACAGCGAAGGGGTACAGGGTTTCTTTTGGGGGTGATGAAAATGTTCTAGAATGTACTGCAATGATGGATGCACAATTCTGTGAATATGCTAAAAGCCATTCAATTGTACAGTTTAAATGGGTGAATTGTATGGTATTTAAATTATATCTCAATAAAACTGTTTAAAAATGAAATATAGGGAATATTGTAAAATAGTAGGTATAATAACCCATTTTATTTAAAAATATTTAGAATCCATATAGACAGAATGACTGGAGAAATATGCACTTATCAATATAGTTATGAAGGGATTTTTACTTTTTATGGGTTTTTTTGCCAATTTTTTATTGTGGTAAAATATACATAAGTATACTATCTTACTCATTTTATGACACTAAGTTCAGTGACATTAAGTACATTCATATTGTTGTGCAAGTATCACCACCATCCAGCTCCAGAACTCTTTTCATCTTGCAAAACTGAGACTCCACACCCATTAAAGACTAATTCCCCATTGCCTCTTCCCTCCAGCCACTGGCAACCACCATTCTACTTTCTTTTCTTTTGTTTTTTAAAATTTATCTTTTATTATTATTATTTATTTATTTTTGGCTGTGTTGGGTCTTCATTGCTGCACGCGGGCTTTCTCTAGTTGTGGCGAGCGGGGGCTACTCTTTGTTGCAGGGTGCAGGCTTCTTATTGCGGTGGCTTCTCTTGTTGTGGAGCATGGGCTCTAGGCGTGTGGGCTTCAGTAGTTGTGGCACATGGGCCCAGTAGTTGCGATGCATGGGCTGAGTTGCTCTGTAGCATGTGGGATCTTCCCGGACCAGGGCTCGAACCTGTGTCCCCTGCATTGGCAGGCAGATTCTTAACCACTGCGCCACCAGGGAAGCCCTCTACTTTCTATCTCTATGAATTTCACTACTCTAGGAACCTCATATCAGTGGAATCATACGGTATTTGTCCTTTTGTCACTGGCGTATGTCACTTAGCATAATGTCCTCAAGGTTCAACCATGTTGCAGCATGAATCAGAATTTCCTTCCTTTTTTAAGGCTGAATAACATTCCATTGTATGGATATATGACATTTTGTTTACCCATTCATCTGTTGATGGACATTTGAGTTACTTCCACATTTTCTCTATCGTGAATAATGCTACTCTGAACATGAGTATACTTTCTATTACGTATTTTTGCCATACTTACAGTTTTATAACTTTTATTAAATTTATGATCAACAAAAATAGATACTTTAAAAACACCTTCAAATAGCCAATCCACATAAGAAAAAGATGTTCAGCCTCACTAGTAAATGAAGAAATACAAGGTGAAGCAGTGAGATATTGCTTTTCACCCATAGCTTGGCTAAGGTGAGAACCACTGATAATATCCAGTGTTGTCAAGAGTGTAGGGTCCGGGCCTCTGCATACATCACCCTTACAGATGGAAAGTTCCTAAAATTCATGCACACCCCCTGACCTGCAATTCGATTTCTAGCAATTTAGCTTAAGGAAACTGAGAAGTGCTAACAGATGTATAAAAATGTACATTGCAGTGCTATTTGGAACAGCAAAACCTGCAAGCAATCCAAACGGCCTTCAGTGAGTGCCTTGTTAAATTACAGAGCATCCAGGCAACAGAATCCTATAATTCCACCCAAAATTCAAGATGTAGACTTATTTATGCCACGCAAAGATTTTTCCCTTTTGAACCCTCCTACACTGTTGGTGGGAATGGAAGTTGGTACAGCCACTATGGAAAACAGTATGGAGGTTCCTCAGAAAACTAAAAACAGAATTACCATATGATCCAGAAATCCCACTCCTGGGAATATACCTAGACAAAACTATAATTCAGAAAGATACATGCACCCCTATGTTCATAGCAGCACTGTTCACAATAGCCAAAACATGGAAACAACCTAAATGTCCATTGACAGATGAATGGGTAAAGAAGATGTGGTACATATATACAATGGAATACTACTTGGCCATAAAAAAGAACGAAATAATGCCATTTTCAGCAACATGGATGCAGCTAGAGATTATCATACTAAGTGAAGTAAGTCAGAAAGAGAAAGACGAATACCATATGATATCACTTACATGTGGAATCTAAAATATGGACAAATGAACCTATCTACAAAACAGAAACAGACTCACAGACATAGAGATCAGACTTGTGGTTGCCACGGGGGAGAGGGGGAGGGAGAGGGATGGACTAGGAGTTTGGGGTTGGTAGATGCAAATTATTACATTTAGAATGGATAAACAACAAGGTCCTAATGTGTAGCACAGGGAACTATATTCAATATCCTGTGATAAACCATAGTGGAAAAGAATATTTAAAAAAAGAATGTTAAAAAAAGAAGAAATAATAAAAGTGATAATTCATAGAGTTAATGTTGGTTACAGATTTGCACACAATTTTTGAACATCAAAAGAGTATAAATTGGGCTTCCCTGGTGGCGCAGTGGTTGAGAGTCCGCCTGCTGATGGAGGGGACACGGGTTTGTGCCCCGGTCCGGGAAGATCCCACGTGCCGTGGAGCGGCTAGGCCAGTGAGCCATGGCCGCTGAGCCTGCACGTCCGGAGCCTGTGCTCCACAGCGGGAGAGGCCACAACAGTGAGGGGCCTCACTGTTAACAAAAAGATTTTTCCCTTTCATCTTAACATATTTATTTGTCATTTACATGCTTTAAAATCCTCTCATTGTAAATGCACAATTCAGTGATTTTTAGTAAATTTACAGAGCTGTGCATTTATCATGATGCTAAATTTTGGACCATTCCCATCATCTCAAAAGGGTTTCCTCATGGTGGTCTGCAGTCACTCCCTGTTCCTACCCACCACCCTCGGCAACCACTAATCTATTATCTGTCTCTATAGATTTGCCTTTTCGGGGCATTGCATATAAATGGAATAACACAATAGATGACTTTGGACCATGCAAAGATATTTCCGATATCTTTTTAGGTTAAAAACAATATGAATAAATGGAATACTCAGCAATAAAAAGGAACAAACTACACATAAAATAGACGAATCTCAAAAGCAAGCTCGGTGAAAGAAGCAAGACCCAGTCTACATGCTCTATTATTCCACTAATGTGTTAAGTCTAGAAAAGGCAAAACTATGGTGACAGAAAGCAGATCACTGGTTGCCAGAGGCTGGGGAGGCCACTGACCGCCAAGAGGCACAAAGGAAATTTGGGGGTGATGAAAACGTTCTATATCCTGATTATGGTGGTGATTATATAACTGTATACATTTGACAAATCTCATTGAGCTGTACACTTAAAAATCAGTGAATTTTTAAAAAAATGGTGAGTTATATGTAGATTATACCTCAATAAAGCTGATTAAAATATTTATAATAGAGTAATTCTTGTCATTTTATATGTCTGTGTATACATTTTTAAAAGTCTAGAAAACTACACACTAAAATATTTTATATGTCTGTGTATACATTTTTAAAAGTCTAGAAAACTACACGTTAAAATATTAAACTACACACTAAAATATCAATAAAGCTGATTAAAATATTTATAATAGAGTAATTCTTGTCATTTTATATGTCTGTGTATACATTTTTAAAAGTCTAGAAAACTACACACTAAAATATTAAACTAGGGTTCTATTTGGTCAAATATGGGACAAGAGTTGAAAGGTGAATATGTTTAAATCCATGAGCTCATAATGATTAAAAAAAATTCACAAGTCATCCTTGTAAGATGCTGGGGAATCAACCCATTGTATTGAAAACTGGTAACGAAAAGGGGAAACTAAAACACTGATGCTGCCTTTCTACAAACTGTTCCTCAAGGTCACTAAATAATTGACAAGAAGTCTGTCTTTATATAAAACGTCAAGTCATTAAATGCCCTCTCAACATGGGGAGCCCATTTGTGACAGATTCTCCATTCTGTTGTCTAGATGTGTTCATGAGACAAGGTGCTGAGGCAACAGACTCTTTGTAGGCCAATCCAAGGGCCCATTCCAGACCCTCTGACCATACCTGAAGGAGCTGCCCTGCTCTAGTAACACTCAGCTCCTCCAACCGACCCCATCTCTCCTCCCCCCATCCACTGTTGATTGCAAAGAACTAAGGTGCAAGCTAAGTTAGGATGTACAGCCACCAGGACGTACTGTGTGGTTGATCCCCCTACTTCAGCAGAAAACAATTCATAACTCCTTTGAATTCAAACATAATCTCCACACTTAGGCCAACAAATCCCACGGAGATGGAGTAACCCCCATATCCCATCAATGGGCCCCTGGAGCTGGGCAGCCACCTCCTAAAATGCAGACTTTGCAAGGCAAAAATCAGAGGGGCGGTTACTACCACTTTTCTCTTCTGGGGTGAAAATAACAATAATACAAACCAAAGGCTGCCAACAAATTCACTCAATCTCAAACTTATTTTAAAGTAAAAATACAAATTAAAAAAAAAAAACAAAAAAAAAACCCAAAGGCTGATTTGTTCAGAAGGGATGGTTATTTCTCCTGGGAGACCTGATCTAGTAGCTCATTTAAAAAAAAAAAAGATGGAGAAATGGGTGAATCATTCCCTAAATCTGAATAATCACTTCAGTTATTCCAAAAAGTGAACTAAAGAATCGTAGAGAATGTGCACTGTCCCAGGTTTAACAATCACATTTCCTGCATTTTTAAATTGTTATTGAATTTCTCTTGGGATGTAATGAGTCCATTCTCCCTTCACCTCACTTTCACTGTTTAAAAAAAAACAACAAAAACTACCTTCTACTTAGAAGAATTCCAGCCAATAAAGGTGGAAGAAATGCTGAAACTAAAATGTAGCAATTTTGGAACTCTGAATAAAATAATGGGTCTTGACAATGACTATCAATGTTGCTAAAACATCAGACCATTGATTCTCAAACTTTCTTGTGCATCAGCTTCACCCGGGCAGTTGTGGAATCACAGATGGCTGGGCCCACCCCAGAGCTTCCGAGTCAGTAGGTCTGGGATGAGCCCAAGACCTGCATTTCTAACAGGTTCCCAGGTGATGCTGAGGATGCTGGCCTGGGGTCCACACTTTCAGACCCACTGTATTAGATGAAAAGCAGATGGCAAACTTTATAATGGATGGATCAGGCTGGCACCACCTATACCTACTCATTAACCTTAACATTGCAAAAACAAAGTCGATCAGAGGTTACGTGCCTCCAGAGGGGTTGCTCTAGGAAGTGCCACCACCACCAATGAAATATTCTTACAAAAAGGAAAATGGGGTGGGGTTGGGGGACCGAAGCCAACAAAGCCTCTGGATCTAACACCTATTTAAGGGAAATGCGGGGTACAGGGAACATGCCAAACAAGGCCACGGGCATGTGACAAAGCCCACAAGGTGGGAAAGCATAGGACAAATGACTCAGTTTCTTTAACTGGTAAAGTATTTTTAAAAAGGGTAACCTATAGATTAGAAAGGACTTTGGGACCCACAAAAGAAATGGGAGGAGGGTGGGGGTGAAATGATTGGCCTCATATGGAAGGTGAGTGACAGGAACCAAGGGGTATGTCATACTGTTCTCTCCACTTTTGCATATGTTTGAAAATTTTCATAATGAAAAAGTCTAACAAGTACAATAAAAGACAAACACTGATAGAGGCAGAGAAAGAACTCCCCTATCCTGTCAACATGCACATCCACACACGGAGCAAATCAGAAATAAAGGTACATTTTGCTGTCTTAAAAAGCCACGCTTTAGGGACTTTCCTGGTGGCGCAGTGGTTAAGAATCCACCTGCCAATGTAGGGGACACGGGTTCGAGCCCTGGTCCGGGGAGATCCCACATGCCGTGGAGCAACTAAGCCCGTGTGCCACAACTACTGAGCCTGCGCTCTAGAGTCCGTGAGCCACAACTACTGAGCCTACACGCCTAGAGCCCATGCTCCGAAAAGCCACCACAATGAGAAGCCCGCGCACCACAACAAAGAGTAGCCCCTGCTCGCTGCAACTAGAGAAAAGCCTGCGCACCACAAGGAAGACCCAACGCAGACAAATAAGTAAATAATTAAATAATTTTTTTTAAAAAAGCTACCCTTTAAATGAAAATCTTTGAGCAACTGAATGTAATTGTCAGAAAAACAAAAGTTTACTTGACAACCCCTCCGAAAAGAAAAATGGATGAGCTAATCAGGGAAATTTGAACACTGACTCAATATGTTTTATCCTAGGGAATTGGTTAAATTCTTTGGTGTGAAAATGGTACTGTGATTTCACCTATTTAGAGAGTCCTTTCCTTTTAGAGAAGTATTTCCTTTTAGAAGATCGTGAAGGGACTTCCCTGGTGGCGCAGTGGTTTAGAATCCACCTGCCAATGTAGGGGACATGGGTTCGTGCCCCGGTCCGGGAAGGTCCCACATGCCGTGGAGCAACTAAGCCTGTGGGCCACACCTACTGAGCCTGAGCTCTAGAACCCGCGAGCCACAACTACTGAGCCTGTGTGCCACAACTACTGAAGCCTGCGTGCCTAGAGCCCATGCTCCGCAACAAGAGAAGCCACCACAATGAGAAGCCCACGCATCACAACGAAGAGTAGCCCCCGCTCGCTGCAACTAGAGAAAGCCCGTGGGCAGCAACGAAGACCCAACGCAGCCATAAATAAATTAAAAAAAAAGAAAATCATATAGTATTTATAGATGAAATGATAAACCTGGGGTTTACCTCAAAATAATCAGGGCAGGGAGGAAATTTGGGTGGAGCCAGGATCGGCCCAGTGTTAATTGCTGGAGCCTCATGATGGAGTACCTGTAGGAGGGTTAAACTCTTCTGTCTACTATTTCATGACTGACATTTTCCTTAAAAGGAAAGATATTACTACGCAAAATTTATAAAACTATCTTCTACATGTAAGCAATGCCAATATCACACCACCTCCCACTTGGCTGTATGTCATACCCAGGACAGAGTTTTTTGAACACCAAACAGTGATACTTAACACCCCTGGCCTCCTCACAGGCCCTGGGCTAAATCCTTCACATGCAGGATCATCGAGCGACACCACCACAGCCTTAGGAGTTCCGTTTGATGGTCAGCTCCACCTTACAGACATGGAAACTGGGGCTCAAAGAGGTGAAGGAATCTGCCTGAGGTCACACAGCTAAAAAGTGGCAGAGCTGGGCTTCCCTGGTGGCGCAGTGGTTGAGAGTCCGCCTGCCGACGCAGGGGACACGGGTTCGTGCCCCGGTCCGGGAAGATCCCACATGCCGCGGAGCGGCTGGGCCCGTGAGCCATGGCCGCTGAGCCTGCGCGTCCCGAGCCTGTGCTCCGCAACGGGAGAGGCCACAACAGTGAGAGCCCCGCGTACCGCAAAAAAAAAAAAAAAAAGTGACAGAGCTGGGATCCGAACCCAGGTCTGATTCGAAGCCTGTGCTCTTCTGTCTCCTACACAAGCTTGATGGGCTTGTCAGAAGCTCAGTGGAGTATTTGCAATCAATGAACCGACCCTTTAAGGCACCTAGCACAGTGACCGGCACATAATAAACATTCAAAATGGGACCCAAATCAGATAAAGTGAACTATAACTCCACACCGCGATGAGAACAAAGCTCACAAACACTTGTGTGAAAGAAGGCAAACCCAAGAAGGACATACTGTGTGATTCTGTTTGCAGGCAGGACGTGAAGATGCTGCGAGCTCAGTTCCAGACCATCTCAATAAAGCAAATATCACAATAAAGCAAGTCACATGGATATCGTGGTTTCCCAGTGCTTATAAAGGTTATGTTTACACTATGCTGTCATCTATTAAGTGTACAACAGCATTATGTCGACTGTCTAATTATATCAACATACGCACCTTAATTAAAAATACTTGATTGCGAAAAAATGCTAACCATCATCTGAGCCTTCAGCGAGTCATAGTAGCAACAACAAAACCACTGATCACAGGTCACCATAACAAATATTGTAATGAAAAAGCCTTAAATATAGCAAGAATTACCAAAATGTGTCACAGAGACACAAAGTGAGCAAATGCTGTTGGAAAAATGGCACTGATAGACTTGCTCGACACAGATTTGCCATAAGCCTTTAATTTGTAAAAAAAAAAAAACAAAAAAACAACACAGTATCTGTGAAGGGCAATAACATGAGGTGTGCCTGTATATGAGGTTCAAAACCAGGCAAATCTAACCTAAGGTGGTAGATGTCAGATGTTGTAACTGGAAGTGTAGGACGTGATGGGGGTGTGTGGGGTTGATGTTCTGTTTCTTGATCTGAGTGCCAGTTACATGGGTGTGCCCACTTTGTGGAAATTCACCGGGCTGCATACCCACAGGGAGGTGTACTGTTCTGATATAAAGTACACTTCAATGAAAAAAAATTTTTTTCTTTTTATCTTTAATTACGGTAAAATACACATAATAAAATTCACCACCTTAAGCGCTTAATTGTGCAGTTCTGTAGTATAAGTACAATCAACGAAAAGTTTTTGAATGGTAGCCGAGTATACTCAGGAGGGTGGGGAGACATGTTTTATTTGTTTAGGGCAGCATGACAGCTAAGTGGGCTCTTTCTAATTACGATGTTGCTGAGTTGCCTTACAAATCAGAAAAAAAAGCAAAAACTACAACAGAAAAATAAAAGGACAGAGGAATTCCCACTGCCACGAACCCTGCCTAATCTAGGACTCAAAAATGCAAAGAAGATCAAGCACAAAGATTCAGTCTCTGTCCAGAAAAAGGAGAGAGGCTGGGTTGCTTCCCATGTCTTTGAAGTCTGACAGTCACGATGTGTGAAATCTGTTTTGGTCAAAAGAAAGAAGGAAAAGGGAAGAGGAGCTTGGCTTCACCCTAGAATGGCATTTCTCAGAGTGTGTTCCTGGGAACCCTAATCCCTCAAAATATTTGGGGTGGGGTGGGGCAGGATTCAGAGAGGTTGAGACACTCTTCAGAAATCAATTCTGGGGACTTCCCTGGTGGTCCAGTGGTTAAGACTCTGTGCTTCCAATGCAGGGGACGTGGGTTTGATCCCTGGTCAGGGAACTAAGATCCCACATGCCTTGAGGCACGGCCAAAAAAAAGAGAAAGAAATCGATTCTGTGGTCAAATCCATCTGAAAAGCGCTACACATCTACCCACCCCATCATTAAGAGGGAGAACTCCCATCGGGATATCCGAGGTCCTGACATCTGAAAGCTATTTCACTCCTTTGAGCCCATGGCTCTCAAAAACATTTAGCCGCAGACCTCTTTTTCCACCAAACACTGATTAAATCCCATAGATTTGTCCTTGAGAAAATGTGGTGAGCCTAGCAAATTAATATTATTAATATTAGTAATCATAGCTGCTGCTCTATCTTATTGAATGCCAGCTATTAACTCATTTAATCCCCTCAAAAAGGCTACGAGAAGCACCATTACCCCTGGTTTACAGATGAGGAAACTGAGGCACAGAGAGGTAAAGTAACTTGCCCATCATGGCACAGCTAGTTATGGTGGAATCTGAATAAAGATATACTTTCAAAGTGATCTTTTCTGCTTTGTCTACCTTCTTTGAAATAGGGAGAGAACTTGAGGACTGAAAGAAATACAGACACACACAGGACACACCCCGCATCGGTCTGCGGCAACTTGAAGTCTCCAGATAACTTGGTTTTATTGCCGCAAGGACTTGCCTCAGCGTGCACCCAGAGCCTTGAGTTTTTAAAATTTGGGGTAGTGGACAATCAAGCAAAAAGTGTCAGGTCAGACATTAGGTGAGGCACAGGGGGGAACGCAAAGCACTTTGCAAGACGGCAGCAGTGATCAGAGAGCACAATTCTCCATGCACTGAATGGAAGGAAAACTTGGTCTGCACCTCCCTGCTGCTAGAGCAGGGCTTCTCTCAACCTCGGCACGCTGACATTTGGGGCTGTTGACATTTGGGGCTGGATAATTCTTTGTTGGTGGGATAGATGGTGGGCAGAAGCCATGTAGCAGAGGGGGAGTGGTGGGCAGGCCGAGAGTGGGGGGGAGGGGGACTGTCGCATGTAGTTTAAGGCCATTAGTAGCATTTCTGGTCTCTACCCAATAGATGCTAGTAGCACACCCTCCCCACTCCAGTCATGACAACCAAAAATGTCTCCAGATATTGCCACATGTCCCCTGGGGGGAAAAATTGTCCCAACCAACCTGGAATGCCAAGTGTAGAAGGTCACATGGGTGGAGTGTGGGCACATGAGAGCAGAAAAGAGACAGACACCCAGACAGCCGAACCTCAAGGAGACTCCCCACCGACCTGGTTTCTTCCTCTCAAGCCTTCCTCCCCCCCCCACCCCCCGTCCAATGTCCTGCATCAGCTCTGAGAGCTGAAAGGACACCTTCAGGATCATTATACAGGACTGACGGATACTACCTACAGTTCATGATCAACGGCCTTAGCAACGCCTGACACTGCCGAGTGCGTCGGCTCCATACACAGTCCTGTATTCCTCACCAACAACACCCAGCTTCGTTCCTTGAGCGCAGACAAGCTGTTCATTAGCCTCTGTAAGACCACAGGGTTGCAAGTCCCCGTTCTGCGCCGAACCTGCTGGGTGAATCTGGGCAAGTTACTCTCCCTCTCTGGGCCTTGTGCTTTTCATTTGGGGATAGAAATGTGGAGGGCTGGCTAGCTGTAACATTTTTGTGTGTGTGTGTGTGGTACGCGGGCCTCTCACTGTTGTGGCCTCTCCCGTCGCGGAGCACAGGCTCCGGATGCGCAGGCTCAGCGGCCATGGCTCACGGGCCCAGCCGCTCCACGGCATGTGGGATCTTCCCGGACCGGGGCACGAACCCGTGTCCCCTGCATCGGCAGGCGGACTCTCAACCACTGTGCCACCAGGGAAGCCCCTAGCTGTAACATTTTATGATAACTGTGATTCCAGATCAAAGTGTTGAAGTTGAACCAACTGAGAATGTTTAACTATTTTAGCTTGTTTTAGCATCGGTTTTATTTTCCCCAGGGGAACTCAGGGGTAAAAGATCTTGCCCCTTCTGCTTCTCTATTAAAGGAAAATGAATAAAATACCCCAGAGCCCAAACAGTAACAGGATTTGCACATCATCAGGCCTAGTTAACAGCTTCCCTCAGTACTTTACTGCCAAGATTTTAGACCAGAGACACCAACCCAAATGTCCCTGGGGTCAGGTGAGCAATGCAAGGTGACCCAGGCTGGAGGTGGCTGGACAGAGCCCTCTGGTCCTGCCCAAAGAGCGTGGCAGCTTCTCAACTCCCGTTGGGGTGAGTGAGAATGTGGGCCCTGCATTGCCAGATTTCCAACAGACCCCGAAGTCTGCATTTAGGAATGAAATACCCACCCCTAAAGTTAAATCACTGCACATTCTGAATGCCATGCAGGCAAAATGAAAACACTCTGGGCTTGATCTAGAACACGAACCACCGGCTGGCAGGACCTCTGCAGAGGAGCAACTATTTCAAGGTCTGGCCCAGGTGTGGGAGGAGCCAAAGTGGAGAGGAAAGCAGGAAGGGGGTGGGCCCCCCAGATGCACCAGATCTCCAAGCCCCAAACTGTCCCCACGAGTAATCGGGACTCTAAATCTGTCATTAATAATAGGCACAATTATCACTGTGCTCTTTCTATTCATGGGATATCGGGCCAGGCAATCTATTATATACACCATCTTGCTATGTCTCCTAAGCGTCCAGCAAGGTGGGCATTATTTATTATTCCTATAAGACTATGGAGGTCCCGGAAGGTAAGTGAAAGTAAAGGCTTTTGCTTGTAAAAGTTGGAGCCGAGATCTGAACCCAGATCTGACACCTGATCTACTCTTAGCAAAAAGTCTCTTCCTTGCTTGAACTTCCTTGCATGGACTGGTCCCCGTGCCACTCCCCCACCAGCTGCACCCCCTTCTGATATCTGCCTAACTCATTAGAATACTGTTTTTAAAGTACCTCCAGAAGGAAGTTCTTATAATCAGTAAAGCTAAATTATTTTTACCTCCCCAAGAGAACTTGGTTAGCAAGAGGTCTGGTGGCTCTCACGGAGGATGCTTTGAGGATTAGAGAGAACTAGCCATTTCTGGCCCTAAAAGCCCTACTGTGTCTTGTGTCTTGCAACTCTGGCTTACCACAACTTAAAAGAAATGTAGTCTCCTATATGCCCATTTGAAGTTTAAATTTACAATGTCTTTAGAGGACTGTGTAGCAATATCTATCCATTTTCAATGTGCATGCTCTGTAACTTAGCAAATTACATTGCCGGGAATTTATCCTACAGATAAACTCATGTAATTAGACATAAATAGATACACAAAGATGGTCCCTGAAGTCCTGTTTATATGGTGGAGTGAAGCTGGTATGTTTCAATAAGAGGTTGTTTCAGTAAGATGCTATCCTTCCACATAATAGAATATTATGCAGATGATAAAAAGAAACACCACAATGTGCTGATATAGAAAGATGAAGATATGTAATCAAGTGAAAAAAAACACCTAATTTACAATGCCAATATTCGTGCAAAAGAGGAAGATTTGACATAGAAAAGTTTTGGAAAGATGTGCAAGAATACATTAACCATGTTTATATCAATATCTAAAGATGGGGAAGAGCGGAGAGGTGGGGAAGGAGAAAGAGGGTCAGGAATTCTACCTGGAGACCAGGGAATGGCTATAATGACCCACAGGGGTCTCAGACACTGGCCCCTTCTGTGATTCTGTATCGTTTGCTGCATGCTTCACCAGCAGAGGGAAGGAAGTTCAAGCCTGCATGGGTGAGCAGGAGGCGAGCACTATGGTCCTTCCTCAGGGACTTTGATGAGGGCTGTTCCTCCTTAACCCCCAAATCACTGATGCAACTCAGAGATGCCCAACTTCCCCCTGCAGGAACAACGGGCAGCGCTAGCTTCTTCCTCCATCATCTGATCCCTTACAAAAGTTTCTTCAAAGTCAACTATTCAAAACAGAACAAAACAAAAATTTCCTTCAAATTCCGACTTGGCCTTTTCCAAACTCAGCCTTTCCCCCATGGTGTGGCCATAGTTAACTGTGTTTAAAGGTCAGGGGTAGAGGGAAGAGACCCCTGGTAGCAAAAGAGTCACCGTGGAAGCCAGACAGCCTCCTCCCACTCACAGGTGAGCTCTTAAAAGGTGCCCTCGAGACCCTAAATGAATTAAAAAAGGGCCAATAAACCTGGTATCAGTCATGTTCCTGACACAGGTGAGGAAGTGGGTCTATATTCGAGTGGAAGAAGAATAGGAACTGAGTTTATGAAAAGACATTACACAAAAAGAAAATTAAGGGCAAGTTTCTCTTTTACGGAAAGACTATACCATAGGGTTCCTGGTTCTGCCAAGTACCAGATGGGTTACACTGAGCAAGATCCTTAAGGTCTCTGGTCATGTATGTTATAAATAACCATCCACAGAAGTTCACCAGGGGCCAGACACTGTGCTGAATCCTTCATATGCATGATCCCCTTGAATCCTCCCAAAAGGGCAATCCCTTAGGCTCTGCAGTTAGAAAGAGCTAGGTCTATGGAATCTTGTCTTCCTCATTGGCTAGTCGAGCTATCTTGAGCAAGTTATTCAGACTCCACATTTGTAAAACAGGGCCAATAATAATAGCATCCATTCCAAAGGGCTGTTGTAAAGACTTAGAAACATGATGCCTGTAAAGGATTCAGTGTGTTGTCCAGCAAAAGTGATCAACTAACATTAGCTATTCTCACGAGCCCCATTTTATGGATGGGAAAACTGAGGTTTGGGAAGGTCAACCTGCATGATTTCTAAATTTGCTTGTGATGTTCTCGGATTCCAGTGGACTTAAAATTGGATGTGGTTTTCCAGAAAAATCTAATGTGTATCCAATTTTAGAAGTACATGGTTGTGCCTAACAGCATAAAATCCACCTGTTTGGATTCAATACACTGAGGAAAGGAGAAGACAACTTTCCCACCCCAAAAATAAAACTTCCAAATAAGAGAGAGTAGGGAAAGGTAATCCCCCTTTCCTCCCAAATGTTTTCTCCTCTGGACTCCCCGACTTGTTCCCAAAGGGGAAGGACAAGGGCAAAGAAATCTCCAGAGGCATGACCAACAAAGCTGCAATACAAGGCTAATTTGTGAGGGGGCCCGAGGATGGCCTCATGGAAAACGCTACCATAAATGGGCATGTTTGCCTCAATCTCAGCCCTCACACAGAAAAGTAAGGATAACAAATCCATAACAAATACCTTGTACGGAATAACACGTCTAATTCAGACATGATAATAAGATACACAGTGTTTACGAGCCCTAGAAGCTTCTCGAGGAAGGCCCGGCTAGTTCACGTTTTGGACTCTTGGGATGGCAGCCCACCTAATCTAGTCATCGGGCCAACTAGATGACCCCGCCACAGGGGACAAACAGTGCATTTTATTTTAAATTTGCAAAAAGTCAGTTTATGTTTTCTTAAAAGAGATGATAAGCACTTGCCTTACTGGACACATCTGGTCCCATCAGAAACCTGATTCCAACAGAGTTTTTGTTCATGGTAAAGAAAAAAGATGGCGGGGTCAGGGGTATAGAATTAGCATCAGACAGACACAGGAATGGGATCCACCACTTGTTAGCTGTGAGACACTGGGCAAATTACTTAACCTCTCTGAGCCTCAGCTACCTTGTATACTAAACAGGCATCATGATGACTCCCTTAAAACGTTGTTGCAATGATTAAATGAGATCAATTAAGTCAAACGGTGCTACAGTGCATGGCACGTAAGTGCTCTGTCAATGGTAGTTTATCTCAATGCGAAAGCACCAAGGAAAGACTGCATTTCCTTCCATGGATCTTCAATATCCTATTTCACACACTGCTATCTAACAACTTTCAGTTCTGCTTCTTTAAGCTCCTTCTCTGTATAAAATGGCCACTTTGCAATTTAATCTATCTATTCTTAATACTGTAGTAAATGCTCCCTTTCTTGGGGTTTCTAAATATTTACTTTTACTTCTTGATAAGTATGGCTTTGAATGGTGCCTTTCCTCAAGCAGCCAAATCCCCACCAGCTCTCAGTGCAGAGAGAGAACATACAACAGGCAGTAGCCACTTTCTCTCACTTTGCCCACTTAGTAGGACATGAGAGTAACATGTGTACTGGATGCTCTGCAGGAAATCCCAGCCCAATCTTTGCTAATGCACCTGCAGACTTTGTAAGAAAATGTGGACTCTGGCACCCTTCTGAGTATTTGAGGCCCTTGTGGTCAACCTGGATGAGATTTTTAAAAATCTGGGGGGGGGTGTCTGGAAGAAAATCAAGCTGTAATAAATAAACTGGATCATAACCAGCTTATCACCCAAGGGTTATCAGCAGGCATCCTCTAGAGTGAGGAAAAAACACTCCCCTTTCTGCCCATGTGTTTTTAACTGATATAATTAACAGAACTAAGCAAGCTCCACTGGAAGCCATACTTTGCCTGCCTATGTGATAGGAAGTAACTTTTCAGTGAAGCTCAGCTGCACCCTTTTTGTGGCCAGAATAAAAGAAGCCTGGCTGTTCAAGCCAGACCTCTGTGATTTCTAAGGGAGCACATCTCTCAGATTTGCCTCATAACAAGAATCATCTGGGACTCATATATATCGGGAACAGTTTTTCTGAAGATTCTAGTGTAACGGAAGCTGGGCCCGGGCATTATTTTTAATAAGTACTCCCAAGGTGGTACTTATCATTGGTTACCTTGGGAGATGCTGGTTTGGGGGAAATCTAGGATGATGGGGCAGAGAGAAATGAAAATTGTGAACCCCCAGCCCCATAGTCCTTAAGAAGAGGTCAACAGATGCTCCTCACTGCTCCCCAGCCCCTGTAGGATGTCTTCTAGGATCCTTAAACCCTCTACTCAATTTCCCTTCCCCCACCAGGACCACATACTTACAGATCTCCAACTTGGGGGAGAGCGGAGAAGAAACTGGATGGAGAGCTCCTATCTGGCACACCTCCCAGGCAGGGGCGTCCAAACCTTCTCGCTCGCCTGGGACGCCTCTCTTTATAGACACGGAGCTGCCCGCGGGAGGGAAAGGGGAGGCGGTGGAGGGGGCGGAGTGGGTGTGAGTCTCGCGCTGCTCCCTCCGCAGCGCCACCTGCAGGGTCCGAAAAGCGCGGCTTTGGTCCAGGCCTCGCGCGCACCTGTCGCGGCGCCCGTAGAGGGGCGCACCCAGGCGGCGGCGCAGGGGGGAGCGGGGGGCCGCAGGGCTCCCGGGAAAGGCGCAGTGGGCAGAAGCGTTCGGGGCCAGTGTCTGACCCGGGTTCTGGGACAGTCACCGAGACTCCGGGTCCCTAAAGAAAGGGGTTGAGCGGCCGGCGTCTATAGGGGATGCTTGAGAATTTCTCCCTTGAGTCAGCTCTAGCCTCACGGGCTTTAACCGCTTCCTCCGCGTGGCGGGAACTGTGGGGGGCCCGAGTTGACACCTCCTCTCCCCGCTCGCCATTTTTCTTCGTCCCCCACTACCTGGAAAGGGCCTGGCCGTGCTGCGTGAAGGGTGGGGAAAGGGGATTTTTTGAACTTTGCAAAGTACAAGGCAAGACCCCCCAACTCTGCTGGGAATTGTGCAGAAAGGGGAAGTTTTTACTTTTCCCAACTTGGCATCCCCACCTCCACCCACAAGCAAAAAAAAAAAAAGAGGCCCAATTGTTGTGACTTCAGGTCCTGGTGTGCCATTCGCTGGCTGTGTGACCTCAGGCAAGTCATTTCCCTTCTCTGAGCCTCAGTGTCCGAAGCTGAAAAGTGTGTGTGTGTGTGTGTGTGTGTGTGTGTGTGTGTGTGTTTGTGTATAATTACGTAATTTGCAAGGTGCATGTCAGGATCCAAACAGAATGTGGGTGCCAGGCGCTCTTGAAAGTTCTCTTCACCTGTTCCTCCCCGCCCGAAGAAATTCTTGAAAATGAAGCTGCCTGAAAGTTTTCTCTCTCTCCCTCCCTCTTAGTACCACTCCCTTACCCCGTGTCCGCCCCACCCCCTCCTGTGTGTCTGACACCGTGTCTCTCCATCACCGTTTCTGTCTTGTTCTGCCTTTTTTCTCTCTCTATGTCTCCGTCACTCTGCCCACCGCTGTCTCCTTCTGTCCCTCTGTCTCACTCTGTCTCTGGTCTCTGTGTCTCTGGCTCCAGATCTCCCTCCCTCTCTCGCTCTCTCCATCTCTCTCCATCTCTCTCCACTCTGTCATATGCACGCACACAGGCCATAAAAGGAAGCCGCGGCGGTGGGCTGGCCCCGCGCCAGGCCGGGGACCTGCGGGCAGCCGGGCGCCCCGCTCCCCGCCTGGCCCGGCTCCGAGGTTCCCGGCCGGTCCTCCCTACCCGGGCGGGCGGGAAACAACCCAAAAAGGGCAGGCTCAGGCTCCTTCCTGCAGGAATTCCCAGCGCCGCATACCAGCCCGGGGCTGCCGCTCCCCCTGACTAAATATGGTGCCGAGCGGCCTCCCGGCGCCCCGCGGAGGTTGAGGGGGTGGCATCCGAGACCAGCGGGGTGGGAAGGGGACCCTTCTGCTCCCGGCAGAGCCAGAAGGGGGCAGCCCCCAGTCCCCCGTGGGTCCCAGCTGCTTCCAGCCAGAGGGTTTACAGACAGGGTTAAAGATGTTGGAAGACCCTTACCAGGCTCTGTGCTTGGCACTCGCCCCAGTCTTATCCAACAAACCCTCCCCCAGCCACGAGGCCGGGTGATGGTGGGGCCTTTATTAATACCCCCATTTTGCAGGTGAGAAAACTGAGGCCCTGGAGGAGTGAAGGGATTTGCCTGAGCCCTTACTGGGTCCAGAGCCCACTGTTGCCATGATTCACTCTTGAGACTTTAAGGGGAAATGCCCAGGACAATTAGCCTTGAGGCTAAAGACTCCTCTCTGAGGTTAGATAACTAAGTTTGAATCTGCCAGTGCCATTTTCTAGCTATTTGGCCCTGTGCCTCAGTTTCCCTACCTGTAAAATGGGAGGAACATCAGTCACTTCTTCACTTCCCAGCTGTTTGTAAACAGTCCTTGAGATGATCCATGTAAAATGAACATAGTACACTGCTTCATGTTAGCTGCTATTATTCAAAACAAACATGAAACCAAGCAGAGTTGCACCAGGCCTGGGGGACGTCATAATGGTGAGGGCCTGTCCTGCCCTCTGTTTCCTGCAGGCTACCAGTCTCCTCTGTAGAGTTCTGCATCTCAGACCCTCTCGGTCCCTTCATCCCTCCAACATCTTGTCTGCTTTTCACCCCTGAAAACACGCAGGCCCAGCTCTCTACCCAACAATGGGCCTAAGTCAGAGAGTCAAAAACAGCCAACATTCAGTTGGCTGGGACGTTAGGGGTTAAGTTCTTCAGAAAGTGATGAATGCACTGCTTCCCCACGTGCCTTTTAATGTCTGCACTGTAAAAGGAGTGGAAATCCTCTCTGCGTTAGTACAGAGCTGATGTGGAGCAGAGAATAGGAAGGGGGAAAAACTGAAGTTGATCATCCCCTTCCCATCCTGGAAAGATAACCCAGAGCAGGCCATCAGTCTTAACTTGCTGGCCTCAGAGTAAAAACAGGCACTTTTCTGGAGGCGTTAACGATATTCCAAAGGGGTGCATTTGATTCTTTAAAGAATTTGGTAACTTTTAAAAGAAAATAATTATAATAAATTATCAATAAATGAAGGCTTTATAACAGACACTGAATTGTACTACATTATCGAACCTAATCCTTATAACAACCCTATAAAGTACTTAAACTTTTTTTTCCCATTTTGCTGTGGAGAAACCAGGTTCGGTGAGTGAAATAATCAGCCAGTTTAGCACAGCTAGTTAATGGTAGAGCAGGGATCCCAACCCTGCCTTTGTGATGGAGTCTAGGGTAAGTAGGTGAGAACTCTGAGGTTTTTAACTCATGATCTGCTAAGCACCAGCCAGGCAGCCACAGGATTGTCAGTGAACCTCTCTAAGCCTGTGTTTTCTCAAAGCACAGATGGTCAGAATCTTTGCCTCAACATGGAAAGTGTTTCATACCCTTCTGGTATACTCTAGAAGTACTTAGGGACAGTGTGTGCACATAATAGTCATTCAATAAATATCTGTCCAATGCAGAAGCTCAGATGTTTGAATCTTCAAAATCAGATGCCTCCATTTTATTTCTCATGGCTCAAAAAGCCAGTTAAAGATAGAGGGGGAAAGTTACCTTCAAAAAACATTACTGTGGGGCTTCCCTGGTGGCGCAGTGGTTGAGAGTCCGCTTGCTGATGCAGGGGACACGGGTTCGTGCCCTGGTCTGCGAAGATCCCACATGCCGCGGAGCGGCTAGGCCCGTGAGCCATGGCCGCTGAGCCTGCACGTCCGGAGCCTGTGCTCCGCAACGGGAGAGGCCACAACAGTGAGAGGCCCGCGTACCACAAAAAAAAAAAAAAAAAAAAAAAACATTACTGTGACTGTCAAGTAAGTTTCCCTGGCATGTCTTCTGTGAGGCGCTGGGTACTGGGAGTTTCCATGAACTCATGGAACAAGATAGCAGTGGGGAAATTCCACTCTCAGCGTCTTTTTTTTTTTTTTTAATCAAATAGCTTTGATTTTGCTACTAGGTTCAAAAACTTCCAAAGTATGATTCCCTCCAGTTTCTAATAACATCAAAAACTGGGGGGCTTCCCTGGTGGCGCAGTGGTTGAGAGTCTGCCTGCCGATGCAGGGGACACGGGTTCGTGCCCCAGGCCGGGAAGATCCCACATGCCGCGGAGTGGCTAGGCCCATGAGCCATGCCCGCTGAGCCTGCATGTCCGGAGCCTGTGCTCCGCAACGGGAGAGGCCACAGCAGTGAGAGGCCCGCATACTGCAAAAAAAAAAAAAACTGGGTCCAAGCATGGCTTGTCCTTCACAATTATTTAAAAGTGCATCAGCACTCGAGTCATCCAGCTCAAGATCTGCACAGGACTCTGCCTCCTTGCGAATAAAGGGCCATCTTTCCCGACCACAAGCACGGTTCCGCTCCAACTCTCCTGTGCAGAAGCACTTGGTTTCACTCATCATGGCCCCCACGTTTCTCCAGGCTCAAGACCGAATCACACAGTAACTTGCAGTGCTCTTTCCTTTATCACCAGTTTCCAGCTCCAGTGTCTTGGTAACTCCGGATTCTCTATCAGGAAAGTCCTAAAATTCTCAATAAAAATAGTTTTATAGTTTCTTACAGAAGTAAACATATTCTTACCATATGACCCAGCAAGTCACACTCCTTGGGATTTACTCAAATGAGCTGAAAACCTATGTCTGTACTAAAACCTGTACACAGTTATTTAGAGCAGCTTTCTTCATTAATTGCCAAGACTTGGAAGCAACCAAGACGTTCTTCTAAGTAAGTGAATGGATAAACTGTGGTACATTCAGATGACAGAATATTACTCAGCACTAAAAAGAAATGGGCTATCAAGCCATGAGCAGACATGGAGGAAACAAAAGCATATTACTAAGTGAAGGAAAACAATATGAAAGGCCACACACTGTATGAGTCCAACTATATGACATTCTGGAAAAGGCAAAACTATGGAGACAGTAAACAGATCAGTGGTTGCCAGGAGCTAGAGGAGAAAGGAGCGATGAATAGAGCACAGAAAATTTTTAGGGCAGTGAAACTACTGATACTGTAATGGTGGGTGGATACATGTCACTATACATTTGTTCAAACCCATAGGCTGTACAGCACCAAGAGTGAACCCTGAGGTCAACTCCAGACTTTGAGTAATAATGATGGGTCAATGTAGGTTCACTGATTGTAACAAATGTACCACTTTCGGGGGTCATGTTGATAACAGGGGAGCCTGTGAGTGTGTGGGGACAGAGGGTATGTGAGAACTCTGTACTTCACACTCAATTTTGCTGTGAACCTAAAACTGCTTTACAAAATTGTCTATTTTTTTAAGATAATTTTACCCCACTTTCATTTAAACAAAAATTAATGAAGACCACACAATCCTTGCAGAATGGTTGTTACAAAAATGAAATGCCAAGTGGCTGGGAAGCATTGCCCTAAATGCCTTTAAAGGCATATTTTCACAAAATGTTAATCATTCACGTACACTTGGCTTCAGGTTAAAAGAACACATCAA
The DNA here is from genome assembly GCF_003676395.1 of Aethalodelphis obliquidens. NCBI lineage: Eukaryota > Metazoa > Chordata > Mammalia > Artiodactyla > Delphinidae > Aethalodelphis > Aethalodelphis obliquidens. Next base: position 793,216 of record NW_020837962.1, on the reverse strand, counting down.
ATTTTACATAATCATACAGGCATGTGAGTCATATATAAATGTGTTCTTGCACATAATTATAAAGCTATTAGTTTATTCTAAGCAAGCATATATGCTATGCTTAAATTTATCATCTTCAAACGCCACCTCTGCTCTTGCCGAGTTTTTACATTGCCAAAGTTTTAAATGTCTACTTTTCCTAAATCCCTCTTCAAGTCCAATTCCCATCCTATTTTTGTATAAGTTTTCTCCTGAAACTTCTCCTGGAGTTTGGAGCATGTCTGGAGGATAACTTCTCCCAACAACCTCATGAAAACCACCAGAAATGATGTACTAATTTAATTTATGAGTTCGTGAGGAGAGTTTGATGGGTCCTCTGTGTTTTTGTCTTTTCCTTCCTTGAATTTAAGTGTCTCAGCTCAGGAACCTATTTAAACTACTAGAACATATGGGAATTCCCTGGCGGTCCAGTGGTTAGGACTCGGAGCTTTCACTGCCAGGGCCCGGGTTCAATCCCTGGTCAGGGAACTAAGATCCCACAAGGCACGTGGCATGGCCAAAAAAAAAAACTACTACTAAATGCACTTTTTCAAGCCATATGTGGCCCCACACATTATGATACTGTCCCCTCAGAGAATACCACCACCAGCCCCTACCACTTCCACCTATGAAGAATAACTGTCCCGGGGTGATATGGCTGATGCCAAGTACCCTCAACCTTACTATGCACCCTCCAACAACTAGGTTCCTGGAGATCCCGAATGAAGGCCTAGGGAGCCATCGCCAAGCCTTCTTCTGGTTCCAGTGGACACCTCTTGATGACAGAACAGTCAGAGGAAAGCCCTTTGCACAAAGGTGAGTTGCTTGAATTTTTTTTTTTTTTTATTAAATGATACACTTAAAGTATAAAAGTTGCCTAGGTACAAACCAGTTATAGAATAATGCATACAAATGTGCTATAGACTACATGTGACAATTCTGTTTAGCTTCTATTTTGATGATTTTATATCAGTATCCAAAATGACAAACTCCAGCATTTTTTCTTAACCCAGTCCTGCATGATTGCAATTCCTGAGGTAAACAGTGTCCACTACCAACAGCCCTGCATGTAAACTAAATCCTCTGAGAATAATTCAGATATTTATACTCCCCATACAATACAATGGAATTCATAACTGTAATCAGGTACTATAGATTTCATTTAAAAAATGGAAATGAGCCCTTATAATACTTCTACATCTGTATATGTAATTTTAGCCCACCAATAGGGCCTCTCAAAATCCTTTGACTTGTAAAGTATGGTTTAAGGCAATTTTTTAAATAATTTTCTGCATTCAGATAAAAGTTCTTGGTTAATCTGTAAGGACTGAACCCTGACTACCACCAAAAATAAAATCAAGTTTCAATAATTTCCAAAAGCAGCACAGAATCTATACCCTGAAAAGAACGCCAATTCTGTCAACTACAGCGCTTATCACCTTCCCTGTGGAAAATGTTTAAGCTAAATGTTGTCAGTGTACAGGCGCCCATGCAGTTTTGTTCTGAATACACCTTATGATTTGTGCCAATCAGGTGTCTACTATAATAGTTTGTTGTTTTCAGTGAAATCAGTCTGAAGACTCCACATTATAAAAATGTCAATGAATATCAAAGTAGCATTTTAGAGATGGCACTATAAGAGCTCTTACTATTTTTCTACCCCAAGAATAAAAATCGACATTTAATAAGACACTCAGAGCCCATACAAGTAAGAGTTGGCCCTTTCATAGCTCATCTTGTAATTGCACAACTGAAGGCCACATGGAGGTTAAACAATGCCATCTTTTAAAAGGTACTTTCTGGTATTTCTCATAAAGCCTGTCTCTTCATGTTTATTCCACATTCTTCACGTAATAAACTCTTGGTTTACTTACAGCAGAATTAAAAGAATTATTCCCCCCCACACACCTTTTAATTAAATCTTCTAAGAGAAACCAAACTGTCTAAGGAAAGAAAAAGTACGTCGTTACCAAGTTTCAATGTTCAAATTTAGGTAGTAATTCAGATACTTAAACCTAATTATAAATGGTTATCTGAAAAATAGCTAGCTCCACCCCCGAAAACAATCAAACTTTATAGGAATTATAGTTTTTTCTGGTTTTGGTGTTCTTTTAAATTTTTTTTTTTTAAACATGAATGAATTTTCCTATAAATCCACATAATTCCAGCCTGAAGGAAATTTCATTAATGTGCCATGGTAAAGAACAGAGCAGGGAATTCCCTGGCAGTCCAGTGGTCAGGACTCAGTGCTTTCACTGCGGGGGCCTGGGCTCAGTCTCTGGCTGGGGTACTAAGATCCTGGAAGCCATGTGGTGCAGCCAAACAAAGAACAGAGCGTATGGCTATAAAGACCTGATTTTTTTTTAGAAGAATTTATAGGGAACTAAAAAACCCTTTCATTTCTCAAAACTTTAGGGGCCTTTAAAATCTTCCTAAAAACAACACATTTTCTTTCAAGTCAAATCTGGTAAGCTAGATGACAGAGTTAGCTTTTATTCACAAATGCAGTAAAACACAAGGGGCTAAAGGTTTTGCAGAAACTCACATTTCCACAAAGTACAAATATTAGTGATGAATTCTGGTAACATTAGGAGGATAAATAAGTTATTTAATGCATACAAGTTTATAAAAAATGCCCCACATGGAAATGTCATCTCTTCATTGCGGGAGAAGTGTGCAGGTTTTCAGTGTTAGCGCTCCTCCCCTGCTCCTTCTGTAGGTGGTCCTCTGCAATGAACAGAAGCAAAGGTCAGTACTCATCCCAAGTAAAAATGGGCAGCAGGCAGACTTATCTACATACATTATAGGATGTTATATATTTAATATTGTTTGAGTTCTTTAGATGGCTTAGGACAATAAAAGGGTTTTTTTTTAAAAACCCTATTGAAGAAATCAGAAATGTTTAGTACTAGGGACTCACTCTAATTTTTCACAAGTGTTTCCTGACTATTTTTTTGTAAGTGAATAGAATACACCCTGGAGTAAACCCATGGATAAGTACTTACAAACTTACACTGTATGTAAGGAATGAAATTCACAAGAAAGGACTGTGTATTCAATTAGTATTTTGAGGGATGCCAAAGCTCAACTAAAAAGAAAAACAACAAAAAACAAAAAACTTTTCTTCAAATAGAAATCCTCCCAGCAGCACCCTCTTGCGGCAAGAAGAAAACTAGCATGGTTTACAACTTCCTACCAAAATCAGAAAACCCCCCGAGAAATTGCAGAAAATGTTCTTCAGCCCAAAACAAGAAAGTTCCATGCAGGTTCAGAGGAGCCCAGAGCCTCTGTGACCACACACTGTGCTCCAGAATAGTAAAGAAAGGGCCCTAGTTATGTATGCTCCATTTCTTTTGTCCTGGGGGAGAGGGGAGCAGGTAGAAGTATTCTTGATTAAAAGAACCTAAAGAGACTTAACATCCAATGTGACAAAAATGCAACGCACAGGGACTTCCCTGGTGGTCCAGTGGTTAAGAATCCACCTTCCAATGCTGGGGACATGGGTTTGATCCCTGGTCAGGGAACTAAGATCCCAACCAGGGAACTAAGATCCCACATGCCATGGGGCAACTAAGCCTGCGTGCCACAACTAGAGAGCCCACGCACCACAATGAAGACCCAGCGCAGCCAAAAAAAAAAAAGAAAAAAATGTGATGCACAAACTAAATTCCTAAGAAAACATGAACCCCCCCCAATCCTAACCCCCAATTCCCCAAACACTCTTTACAAGTAAAAATACAAAACCTTTTTAATGACCATTTTGATAACAGGAGACAAAAAAATACAAATTTAGACAAGTTGTTAGAAATATGCAATTGTAGCACCAAAAATGCACACTAGATTTGCTAATTCTGAGGACAAGTTGCTGTACACACAGTCTTGCTAGTCCAGAGCAGCCCCTCATCCTCAGAGGCAGTGCAGAGTGCTAACACCACCACAGGTCTGGAAAATTCATCCCCCTCAGTGTTAGGCAACTTTGCTGGAAGAACAAGATCAACAATATCCTTAAGGCAAAACCATTTTAGGTTTTCTAGAGAAGTGTTATAAGAGTTAAGTATGTCACTCATGTACTTCATAGATGTGCAATAATGTTGAGCTGATAATGATTTTCTCTATTATAAAATATCTGGGCTTTTATTTATAGCAAAAACTACCTTGCTTTCAATATTACAAGCACTAATATCAGCAGCATTAATGAACTGGCTACCATTTCAAAGGTGAGTGTGCCTGTTATATAAACCCTCTTCATTTTTTTTTTGTACTCTGAAAGCTTTAATAAAAGAAGTGCTTTCATGATGGCAGGCTTTGGACTTATCTTCAAATAAAAGAGAATTTAATTTTAGTGTTTTATATTTCAGCTGGATGACTTTGTGTAGATAGAAGGTATATAATCTGAAGAATAATTATTTTAATACCTTTATAACGTCTCGATGTTGTCAAATAAAACTTATGTATCTTTCACACAATAAGTTGGAGTTGAGAAAGTAAATGGAATGCCTAAATGCCTAAATGTGTTACTGAAACATAATGCAATTTGGGGCTAACAATTCTTCACAATTCATTGCACGAGGTTCCTGTTGTGTCAGTAACATTTTTGATGATCAAGAAAAATAATTTGCAATATCACTGTTCTCCTATTAGTGCACTCATTCTCCTTTCTGAGTCTTCCACAGAATAGGTACCCAAAGCTTTGCTGAACTCGAATCTTTGATGTCTCTGGCACTTTATACAGACAGGAGCCAAGGTAACCCAAGGACTCTTGCATCCTCTCTAGCACACCCTGCCCCCACCCACCCAACTGGAACTAAAAATACCAACGTCATGGGTTTGCTGTGTTAACATGTGTTAATGTGTACAATATCCACCGGTGACAATTAAAGAGAAACTGGCATTATCATATATTCTTGGCAAGCATGTAAAGTGGTAAAGCCTTTTTGGAGGGGAATTAAACAATATCTACTACATTTTTTAATATGCATATATTTTGAACCAGCAATTCTACTTCTAGGCATCCACATAAGAAAAATACTAATGCTACCCTGCAATACTGTAAAAGCAAAAAATTTAAAACATACAAAAGTAGGACTTCCCTGGTGGTGCTGTGGTTAACAATCCACCTGCCAACGCAGGGGACACGGGTTCAATCCCTGGTCCGGGAAGATCCCACATGCCACGGAGCAACTAAGCCTGTGCTCCACAATCACTGAAGCCTGAGAGCTCTAGGGCCCGCGTGCTGCAACTACTGAAGCCCACACGCCTATAGCCTGTGCTCTGCAACGAGAAACCACCACAGTGAGAAGCCCGCACAACACAACTAAGAGTAGCCCCCGCTCACCACAACTAGAGAAAGCTCATGTGCATCAATGAAGACCCAATGCAGCCAAAAAAAAAAAAAAAGATACAAAAGTAGATCAGTAAAGAGTGATTAGCAATAGTACTATGGAATACTACAGAAAGAACGAGGTAGAAGCAGATCTACATAAATTGATAAAACAAGTGAAAAAAGCAAACTGTAGGAATAATATGCACAGGAACAGTGCATATAAATTTAAATATGCAGAAATGACTCCTGAAGGACACCCACCAAGCTGCTAACAGCACTACCTTCTGTGGAGGGGAGGGAAATCAAGGCGTTAGGGAGAGGCAAGGAGGGAAGAGGTTAGAGGGAATTTCACATTATACTACTGATGTTTAGACATTTACTCTTGTACTGTGTGTTTTGTTTTGTTTTTTAAGTTCTTGCCAAATAGTAGGCAATAATGACAGTTCCTTACCAATACCTGAAAAAGGAACTAAGAAAACTTCTCCATATTCTTTAAGTGGAAAGTGTACAGGAATGGCAATCAAGGGTGTTGATTCTGCTAAAAATGATCAGCTACAGGCTTTAGATGAGTCAATGAACCTCTTAGTCTTGGTTTTCTCAACTAAAATAAGAAGACGGGAATGATTTCTTTTCCAATGTTCCATGGACTTAGAATTCTAAGATATATAGAAGGATAACTCCTAGTAAAGTCAGAACTAACCTTCAAGAGATCACCGTGATTCACAAATATTTTGCTTTCAGATCTAAGAGACAGAGTAAGTATTTAACATGATCAATATATTTTTTTAAATATTCGCAATTATCTCAAAAGGCAATTAAATACTTTCTTTTTTTAAAATTTATTTATTTGTTTTTGGCTGTGTTGGGTCCTCGTTGCTGTTCACGGGCTTTCTCTAGTTGCAGCGAGCAGGGGCTGCTCTTCATTGAGGTACACAGGCTTCTCACTGTGGTGGCTTCTCTTGTTGCAGAGCACAGGCTCTAGGCACGCAGGCTTCAGCAGTTGTGATACGTGGGCTCAGTATTTGTGGCTCGCAAGCTCTAGAGTGCAGGCTCAGTAGTTGTGGTGCACGGGCTTAATTGCTCTGTGGCATGTGGGATCTTCCCGGACCAGGGCTCGAACCTGTGTCCCCTGCATTGGCAGGTGGATTCTTAACCACTGCGCCACCAGGGAAGCCCAACATGATCAATATTGCTCATGGCAGTTCAGGAAAACTGCAAAAGACAATTTGCACTTTAGATGTTTCTTAAAAGTTTACTTCAACAGTCAAGATTTATATTTGTTCTGGGAATTCCCTGGCAGTCCAGTGGTTAGGACTCCACGCTTTCACTGCCAAGGGTGCAGGTTCAAAAAAAAAAGATTTATATTTGTTCTGATAATCAGCTGCCTGAGCCCCACCTATGACTATCCTTAAAAAGAGAGATCAACTCTCAACCACAGTTGGAAACACTGAGCTATAAACCATTCAATTTAGATTATCAAACTGAGGTTCTACTGCTGATATAATCAAAACAACTGAAACCTCATTGGAAGAGTGAGCATTCTTAAAAGAAATATGAGCTGTTCTCCTAAGAATTTATTTATAGATAACTACAACACTACCACAAAGAGTATTCCCCCCACCCCCTCAAAAGAAAGGAATCCTGAAAATGCAAAGGACAACACATAAACCTCTGACTGCTCTATCTATATTCAGCAATCTTGCCTTTTTTCAGTCTTAGAGGGGAAAAAATTGATAATGTGATAAAAAGCTCCTTCTTCAGTACGCTAAGGATCTAAGCTACTCCAAAGAGTACAAAATCTATGTGAAAATCAAGTTTTTCAACACTTCTTTATAGAAATTATATCTAAGAATTTTGTCTAGTCATCTCCCCACCCCTCACAAGATTCTCCTTCTGAAAAGCATTGTTTTTTTGAGGATAAATAACACGGGCTAACTATATTGGATATAAATGGAATTAAACTTTGACTCAAAATCTTAGGAAAAACTGTTCCAAAGATAAAAACAGATAGGAAGAAAACATACTTGCTGATAGCTAAATGATAAGTCTCAGAAAACTCATACCCATTTGCTTTCTTCCATTAGGTTGTCTGCCAAGATTTGGGTTTGGAGGCTGAAGTGAAGACCCTTTCAGAAATGTATTTTGGATGTCATCCTTAGTTCCATGCAAGAAATGAGCTAAAATTCCATATAAAAGAGGTCTATAGCAGGAAGAAAATCAAAATCAATTCAATTTGAATAAATAGGAAAAGCTTAAAAATATCTACTCTTTAAAAGGTAGCCTCTGACACGAAAATAGCCAAGTAATTCACCAGACTTAAAAGAAAAAAGATGCATGGTTATTATCCAAATTGCAAACTTGTTCATGCCTTTTCAAATTTAAGTGTACCATTTAACTCTAAAGACAATTTTAAAATCCAGAGAAAACACTAACAAGTTAAACCTCACCTAAGCTGAAATACAATTTCAATCAATGCACAGGAATCAGCATTTTTTTTTTAAACTCCGAAGTCCAGTATAAGATTTCCCACTACCTAACATGGTCTGATACAAAACAACTATTCAATATATATTTATTGGATTAATAAATCCTTGCCTGGGTTCAAATCCTGGCCCTGCCACTTGACCTCAGCAAGATTCTTAACGTCCCCAGCCTCATAAATGTTTCTTCCTCTATAAATGAGGATAAGCATAGTCTCTACCTCATAGGGCAGTTATGGACAAAATGAGTTAATAAATATCAAGTGCTTAGAACCATACCTGGCACATATTAAATGGTATATAAATGCAAGCTATACAGGAGTCGGGCAAGAACTAGTATTTTAAAAGCTACTTTACAGTTTACAAAACACTCTTCTCTCTCTTCATTTTATCTTTACCTTGTGATATCATAATCATCATCTCCAATTTATAAATAAGAAAACCACAGCTCACTGAGGATTTGCTAGAGATTGCTTAGATAGTCAACAAACTTTACACTTGAACCCCAAGTCCCATATTCTTTTCCTTACAGCATGCTGCCTGGAGATTTACATTAGTGCCCTTGCACCAATGGAGGCTGCTCTGATGACAATAAAGAGTGGTTTTCCCTTGTTTCCAATATCACTGTTGAAAATAATCAATTTAATGGACTGTCTTTTTGAGATAATCTATCTACTTATTAGCAGGTGTGATGGTTCAAAGTATGACATCCTTTCCCTTCAAAAGGTGGAGTCTAACTGCTGTCCTCTTGAGTGTGAGCTGAACTCACTTCTCAGGAACTGAGTAAGGCATTAAGTGACAGCACTTGCAACTTTAGAGTCTAGGTCATAAACAGCATTGCGGCCTCCTCCTTGCCTTCTCTCTTGGTCATTCTCCCTAGGGTAAGTCAGTTGCCATGTCATGAGGACACTCAAGCTGTCCCGTGGAAAGGTTCATGTAGTGAAGAACTGAGGCCTCCGACAAGCAGCCATGTGAATGTGCCACATGGAAATGGATCCTCCAGCTCCAGCCAAGCCTTCAGATGACTGTATCTCCGGTCAACATCTTAACTGCAATCTCCTGAGTGAGACCAGCCACAGAAGCCACGCCCAGATTCCTCTCCACTGATAATAAATGTCTGTTGTTTTAAACCACCAACTTCTGGGGTAATCTGTTATACAGCAATAAATAACCAACTACACACAAAAGCAATTTTTCCATACCACAAAGAAACCAAGAGAGTGAGTTTCTCTATTTAATAAGATGCCTCAGCTCTTATAAAAGCTTCATACAGGAATATAAAATAGGTCTCTTTGTCTACTTTAAACCATTGTTTCCCAAAGTGTTAACTGGTCAAAGAAGATTTTTAAATTAAAAAAATTCTGTTTTCCAAATTTACAATAAAATTTACTTAAGATTTAAAATTTTTAAGACATATTAGAAAATATAAAACTACCACATTTAACCTGCAGCTTCATGAATATTAAGGTTTCTTTTTTCAAAAATCCTACTTAATGTTTTTAAAGTACAGCTTCACAATGCCTTATTTGCAATTCTGAAAAACAAAAACTCTGAAAACTAATTTTCTTCATAAATTTGGCACAAACTCATTTGGTGGCATGGCTTGACCTAATATAAGGTTATTATACACTTTATCTACTTTTTGTGAAAATTCTTAAGTTTCACTGAAAAATATTAATGTGACTATTAATGCTACTTCAGACTTCCACTGGAGCCTACACCATATATGGACCACATTACTTTTTGAAATCTGAAAACTTTTCAATGGAAATGCTTTAAAGCAACATTTGCTTTCAGAAAGCAAACTATTGGCAGCGTGACATGAGTTAGAAAAGAAAGTGACTGGAGAGAAACGGGACAGACGCCTCCTGAACTGCACGGCACAGGTCGTGAGGACAGACAGGCGCTACTGCACAGGCCAAATTGATGAGACTCGCAAAATGACTGGTGGAGAAGTAAGGAGCCGGAAGTGCAAGTGAGCTCTCAGGTGAAGACCTGAATGGCTGTATGAGGAAGCTATGAGGGGGGCTTGAAGAGATGAAAATAATGGACTTGATTTTTGGACACACAGAGTTTGAGATGCCAGCAGAAATGTGGGCCCGTAATTCACGAGCTCTGTAAGATTTAAAGCACAGTCACCAGCGTGGAGACATCATTAAAGACTCAAGACTACATAGAAAAGTGGGCAGGGGGACAAGAGGAAAAGAAAGTTAAGGACAAAACTTGGGGGAGAGTGCCCACAATTTAAAGGAACCTTAAAGGAGCCAATGAAGAAACTGTGACGACCATTAGGGAGACAGAAAAACCAAGACAGTAAAGGGTCATAAAAGACAAATGACAAGAAGTGTTTTAAGGAAGAGTTGTCAATATTACAAAACACTGCAGAAACTCAAGTAAAGCTGAGCTTCTCAAATTGGAAACAGATATATATCCACTCTTAGTGCTAGGGGCCTGGTACAAAGTACAGGTGGCATATGATCCCAGAACACTAATTTTACACAAAGATTTGAGGGAGAGTTCAATTTAATTGGCATGTCATTTAAAACATTTTAATGGTAAAAATAATTATATCATGAAGTAGAATGAAAAAATTCAATAAACCTTTTAGAAAGAGAAAACATGAGACTTCAAAGAAATTTCTTACCAGGGGAAAGGTGCTTTGATCTATGTTCCCAGGCCTCCTAGGTACAATTTTTTCTGCCATTCAGGGATCCTCTAGAAAAAGTTTAAGAAACACTAAAGTAGGAAAAAAACTAAGAAACTACTAGAAAGTGGTCACTCTTTTTCAAGAGCATAGTTTCAGTACAAATGGTGAGGGGAGAACTTAAAATGCAGAGAAGGCAAAAGAGGGGGTAATAACAAAATGAAAACAGGGGGTTGATCTTCACTAAGTTCAGGGATAAAAAGGAGTTAAGAGGTTTTTTTGGAGAGGAGAGATTTGAGTACATTCCCAAGTTGAAGTGAAGGAAGCAGTGAGGAGGAAGAGTTAAATGTGAGGAAGAAAACAACTGATAGAGCAAAGCCTCAGGTAAAAAACAAAAGGATGGATGAAGAAGCCAAGAGACGTGACCCTTAGGATAAAGCAGGGGTGCTCAGTCCTCTGAAACCACAGGCATTTAGCACCTACACACAGCTGCACACCGTAGACGTGTGCTAGATACACACTGGGCCCAAATAAATACCTCCTGAATTAAAATGAAATAAAACCACTGCTATGCAATTATGACTCCAATACAACAGTATCTGAAAACTTATTTTTTTAAAAAACTTCTTACATTGTATTATCCTTTGATTCTTCAAATGCATTTAGTTCACGGATGAGAAACTGTCTGTCCAATGGAACTATGGGTTGACCAGATTCTGGGGGGAAAATCATAAAACACTGAGTCTTTATTAATGTAAAAAGTAAATAGGATTTTGATAAAAACCACACTTACGAGGTATACACATTTTTCAGATTTTAGAAGAATGATGGCACACGCCAAGGCAGATGCAACTGTGTGTGATTTTATGACTTTCAGAATAGCCACTTTGTTAAATGCATATTTTAATACAGTTTAACATAAATTTATTTTTTAAATCCCCCAATTTTGAGTTGGGAAAATATTGTTTCTATATACTAGACTTCAGAAGTCCTATTTTCTAAGAAGCCTGTAAATTAAATACATGACAGTGCTGATATCCATTTGGCGGCAATAAATCTAAAAGTACAATAAACACTAATATGAAGTGCTGGCAAGGACACAGGGCAACTGGAACCCTCATACTCTGCCGGTAGGAGAACAAAATGTTGCATCCACTTATAAAGGTAAGCATACACTTACCACACACAACCCAGCAATCCCACTCTTAGCTCTTTACCCAAGAGACATGAAAACAACGTTCGGCCAAACTTGTAAATGAATGTTTTATAGCAGCTTGACTCATAATTGCCAAAAACTAGAAGCAACCCAAATGTCTATCAACTGATAATAGATACATCAATACAACCATACAATGGAATGCTATTCGGAGTGGAAAAATAACAGCATGGTCTCAAATGTGTTATGCTGAGTGAAAGGAAAAAGATTCAAAATGCTACATCCTGCATGGTTTCACTTATATGATGTTCTGGAAAAGGCAAATGATAGGTACAGAAAACAACAGATCAGAGGTTGCTAGGGGTTTGAGGGTAGAAGAGGTTGTCTACAAAGGGACACAATTTTTTGAGGTGATGGAAACGTTCTATATCGTGATTGTGATTGTGGTGGTAGTTACACAACTGTATGAATTTGGTAAAATCCATAGAACTATATACTAAAAATGGTAAAGAATCTTATATGTTAATTTTACCTCATTTTTTGTTTTAAAAAGCCAAGACACTGTAGAAACTTGACTATGTCATTATATTCCATTCTAGGTAAGCACAAGTCCAAGACATCTAATTGATGATATTTTCATATTCTTCTTTTCTGATTATTAATGTATTATATAGCCATCTATAACAAACTGAAGAAAGTGAAGATACTGATATTGAAGATCCTTAAACCAATAAAGATCATCAGTCTTTATTCAGTTAAGGTATTAACATTCAGTTAACATTAAATAAAAGATCTAGAATATTAACAAAAGATCTATCGAATGGAAAGTTCCAGCATCACAAATAAGGAATCCATTCTCTCTTCCAAAATCCACTTCATGATCTCTTTTCTTTGATGAGGCATATCTCCAAGGCACCAAACAGTCTTAAAGCACAGATTACACCTTGAACAAGGGAATCAAGTTATGTACATGCAAGGTGTTTTTGATCATCCTCCCAACCTCATCTCCCCCAGCCCAGAGGCAATGCTGATCCTGACTATTGTGCATATTCTTCCAGTTCTTTTGCTTTCTTAAGAAATAAAATTTAACAGATAAAATAAATTTCTTTTTAACTGTTGACTCCCTCCCCCCAATACCATTTCTCTCCCTCCCATCACTAGAATGAGTTTGGAGTTTACCTTCCTAATCCTTTTCTTTTTTTTTTCTTCTTCTTTTTAATTGAAGTATAGTTGACCTCTTATTTCTTTTTTTATTTAAGTATAGTTGGTTCACAATATTATATTATATTAGTTTCAGGTGTACAACACAGTTATTTGAAATTTCTATAGATTATCTAATCCTTTTTAGATATCATGCTTTCACATACATTTGTATACAGTGCCTGATCAATACATGGTAGCAATATTTTGAGGCTTTATCTCCCAATGTTTTATATTTTTTAATAAAGAATATATATTAAATCTCTGTGTGTGTATTTTTAAAGCATATACATAGAAAAAAGACGGACAGCACATAGGGTAAAATGTAAAGAATTGTTTATTCTCAATACCAGTAAACAAGTATTTATTGTCAGTGCCAGGAATTATGGATGATTTTTCAAAGTATGCACCTAGTTTAAGTGTTTATTGAGTTATTTCCCCCTATAATACAATAAACCTCACAAGCACTTGTTCAAGCTATGGAAAGAGCCCATGGGAGGTTTTATGTTCCAGTCATGTCCCAGATGATACTGTTTGGTAATGGAATTAGATTTCTAGGCTAAACACTTTCTGAGAATTGGGAGAAGGGAAGAGGCAGATTTCATATCAGGTAACTAACAATAAATAACCTCTTACCTGCTATGAGGACAGATGCTGTATACTTATATTTGTTGAATTCCAAATACTCCCGAATTAATTCATTAATTAGAAGGTTTTCATGAGACAATAATGGTCGAGGTTCACTTTCATCATCAAGAGCATTGAAAACTTCAGCTCGAATCCTTGCTTTTAAATGCCCTAATACTCCTCTTTTTTCCAAGGTGTCCTTTAAAACTGTTAAATATAAAATATTAATGCTTCAGTTACAGAAGGAATTTTGTCATTCTTAGCCAAACTCTGAAGAAAAATGCTTAAAAGGTAAATGGCATAACATGCACTTTCAACCTATACTCTATGACAAACTGAACAATCATCACATTAGCTACCACAAGCCACATTTGTAATAAAAAATAAAGTTCCTGAGTTGCGATGATTTACTATTTTAATATATTTAAGCAAATGCAAATTTATCCTTCCAACATCATCACTGTCAGAGGCTACAGACTGATACACATTCTTTAGTGAAGAAGAAAAGGGGGAGAGAAATATACTCAGCTTACTGGGACCTGAACTTATCTCCCAGTGTCTCATATCTTTTCAAGAATGGTTGTCACTGCAGACAGGTTCTGTATGTCACTAAAACCCTCTGGTCCAGAAAGTAGATGATTAAAGATAACAAGTACACTCCAAAAAGGAAGGACTATGTCGTGCCCTCTGTATAAAAACTGATACCCAGAAACCTTGGGAAATGGCCCATTCTGAACAAAAAGGTGGGCTTTTGTTCTGGGGGGTTTGTTTTTTAAAGGCAATTATGAGTTAATTCCTTAAAACAGTAAGATTTTGAAATTGTAAGCCTACTTAGAAATCTAACATGTAACTTTATCAATGTCATCTCAAGGAATCAGGGATATATATGCTGAACGTAATCTAACTTCTTGATAAGCAAGGGTCATTATTACAAATATCAGTAGTTATGATAATGAGATTTAGCTATAAATACTAATATGGATAGGGCTGAATTGGCATCATCCCTTGCAGTGGTCTGGAACCTTTTTTTTTTTTTTCTCTCACATTGTCCTTAATAGCTAAATAACAACTCCAGAGAATTAACACATTTCACCCATAGTGCCTAGAATAGAGAGCTGCCTAGAGGCATTATAATACTGTGCTGTATACTATTGGTTTAATAAATATAGTTTAATACTGTATTATGCTATAAATAAGTACACCCCAATAATGACAATTCAGAAAGGGAGCCCAGGGACTTCCCTGGCGGCGCAGTGGTTAAGAATCCGCCTGCCAACACACGGGACACGGGTTCGAGTCCTGGTCCGGGAAGATCCCACAGGCCACGGCGCAACTAAGCCCATGTGCCACAACTACTGAGCCTGCACTCTAGAGTCCGCAAGCCACAAGTACTGAAGCCCATGCGCCTAGAGCCCATGCTCCGCAACAAGAGAAGCCACCGCAATGAGAAGTCCCCGCACTGCAACGAAGAGTAGCCCCCGCTCGCAGCAACTAGAGAAAGCCCACGTGCAGCAACGAAGATCCAATGCAGCCAAAAATAAAATAAAATAAAAGGAGCCCAGGGAGTGTATCCAAGTAGGCATGGACATGAAATTTTTTTAAGCTTTGATAAACAACAAAAACCTGAGTCAGGTTTTGTTGATTAAAGAGATACAATCTGGACTAGACTTTAACCTTTCTTGGCCCTTATATGTAGATTCATCCCCTCAACCTTTTTTGCAGGTGTGTTAAGAGTAGTTATCACCCAGTCAGACTGTGCAACAGGCCCATAAAAGGCAGGTACAGCTTTATCATGTTGGGATCATAACTGAACCCCTGTTCTCCAATTCCATCTTTAGAAATTAGACGGAGAGATTTTTTCCCCCCAATTACTCTGTATTTGCACACAGCACAGCCTTGAACTCAGCAAAGAAATGAGAATTAATGAAGCTGGAGTTAGGAAACCCAGCATGTCCCATCACTACCTCAGCGGTAGATCACTAACTCCTGCCTCACTTGTCTTCTCCAACATGAGTTCTATGTCTCAGAGGTAGAACCAAGTAAGGTGGAAAAATGTGAGGGGAAAGTGCTTTAAAAAGGTGAAAGCCCATATAAGATAATTGATTGGCAAGCATTTTCAATGGGTTTCTCTTGAACACTAAGTATATTCAGAGCTGACAAATGCAGGAAAAGCATAAAGGGCTCCCTACATCTGTGTAGGACATCCCTTGTCTAGAGAGTTCTAGGGTTCCGTATCATCCTGATCTGTTCTCTATTATCATGGTTATTAAAACACTGTACCATGACAATTTCTTTGGAAAGAGCTTCTTAACCTGGTTTATATTCCAACGTATCTTTAAATCCTCAGAAGTTGCATGCAATAGTACAGGTGATATGTGTTTCCTGGGGAGAGAGTTCACCAATTCATGTCAAGTCTGTCCTTGTGGATAGAGGTATGCCTTTGTAATGATTGTTCATCAGTCCTGGGCCGCAAATATACATTTAGATCAATAATTCCTGAATCATATTCTCAAATCATACTCTCCCCACCAAATCTCTAAGAATCACTGATTTAGAGCCTAAATTCCCTGAAAAACGTAACTGGTTTTACTAGGCAGGCAGCAGTATCACTCAGTAACTAAGACCTGCAGGCCTGGTGCAGCATCTCTAGGTTCTCACTCTGCCTCTTTATAGCTAAATTACTTTAGTCGATCTATTTCACCTCTCAGCGCCTCAATTTCCTAATCTATGAAATGGGCATAAGGTTCATACACAGAATAAATTAGATAACACAGGCGCTGGGCTGTGCCTGACACATAAGGCTCGATGGCTAATAACTATAATTACTATTACTTGTTTGGACATTTGCGTCAAAATTAACGGTGTACAAATGTTCTCAGCTTAAGGGCTCGAACCTTTGTGGAACTTTTCCTAAAAACACAGGAGAATGGCCAAGCCAGACACCTTTCTACCTCCACTTTTTCCCCATGGAAAATCGCGACCCACCTCGCAGGTGGTTGTATGGACGCAATGAGATAAGCAAGCAAATGGTTTAGGATTGTGCGGAACACCAACAATGGTGGTTTAGACATTGGAATCATCAGCCCTGAGGAAAAGGCCCGGCCCACGGCCTCGCCCCCGTCGAGGTCCAGAAGGATGCGCCAGAGCCCCAAGGTGCAGAACTATAGACCTCTCAGGTACCTGGGGATCCTGGGACTCCTCCTCCAGCTCAAAGCCGGTTTAAACATTGTCCCTATGCAACCACATCCCCTCAGGGCCCCCGCGCGGCGGCCGCCACACCCTCTGGACGCTCCGCAGGCCCTGACGCCACAGAACGACCGCGAAAAGGCTGACTAGTGTTCCGCGCACCCTCATTTCGTCCCATCCTTTTCACAGGCTGAAGGCCGACAAAGTTCAGCCGGCAAGCTTCCCATTCGCACTCACCCGCCTTCAGCTCAGCAACAGTCGCCATTTTTCAACGGCCCACACGGGCGCGCCTAGGCCGTGCGCACGCGCAGCCCCGCCCCGCCCCGCGGCGTGGCCTGTAGCCAACAGGCTCGCCGCTCTCGCCGCGCCTAGTCCCGCCCCTCTTCGTTTACGTTCTCCGTGGTTGGATGGGGTGACGGTCCAGAGAGACCCCACCAATCAGCGAGTGCACTAGGCGGGCCCTGCTGAGGGAGGAGGGAGGGTAAGCCCGGGCTGAGGCAGGTTGGAACCTTACCAGGAGTCTTGCTGGCACCGTAGGGCTTATCTTTAGCCTTCATAATTTGCCCACTGCTCACCTCAGCAGCCTCAAGTACTAATCGTTAATAGTTACCAGGTATTAAACTTGAGAATGCATCAGAATCACCTGGAGAACTTGTTAAAACCGATTTCTGGGCCCCACCCCTGGAGTTTCTGATTCAGTAAATCTGGGGTGAGGTCCGAGAATTCCATTCTAACAAGTTACTAAATGATGCTGATGCTGCTGATCTTGGGGATAACTCCTTGAGAACCAGTGTATTAAGGGCTTACTATGAATGAGCCTGACACTCTTATAAGTGCTTTACATGCGTTGACATTGATTTCTCTATTACTACTACGTTTCACAAAGGAGGAAACTGAGTGTTTGAAGACTGCAGAGGCGTAACCAAGATCACCAGCAAATGGTGGAGGTGAGATTTGAATCCAGGCCTCTTGCTCTTCAAAGCCTGTTTTCTCCACTGGCGCTTAATACTGGGCAGTGCACATAAGGAATCCAAGAGCTATTTGTGAAGATTGATGAACGAATAAGCTCTAGCGTCCCAAGGAAATGAAGAAAAAGGAACAAGGGAATAATGTACCCAAAACTGAGTGTGAGGTTCTATGATTCCAGTTGTATTCCCAGAAAGGTCAACATTTTTGACCTAGAACACTGCCTTTTAAACTACTAGTCTTAACCCAATAGTAGATTTTGAAATCTATTAGCATATCCCAATGAACATATTTTCAATAAAATGGAATGGAACAAATAGAAAACATAGAAGTATTGTTTTTGAAACTTTTGTTTCAGGTCTATATGTGTGTTCTGGTTCCTGGTGTATTTCTTAAAGTGGATGGCAGTGAAAAAAAGCTTCACAGCCATTGTAACCTAGAGGAACCCATTCCTATTCCAAACTCGACTCATTTTGACCTCGTGGGACACAGATCTGTTCTGTAACGTTAGAACAGTGCTATCCTGTTGCACTTCCCTATTCTGTAAAGCCCACAGTGCCTGAAATCCTAGCCAGCATCTGAAGAGATTTATGAGGATTAACTAAATTCCGTAGGCAGAACGTTTGAGCTCTTTGGAAAAAGTGTTTGTGAATATACTGATGAGGAACTCAGAGAGAGAGAGACAAATAATAATGATTAATAGTGGTAATCATACAATAACTATTAACCTCCATTGCCACTCTCTGTGTGGCAGGCCCTGCTCTTAAAACTCTACTTTAAGTCCTCACCAACAGCCCTATGAGATAGATACGCATAGAGCAGTCGTCTAAAGTGAAATCTCATTCAAAATTGTAGTGATATTGGGTAATACACTGTGTTGGTGATGATGTGGTGAAACAGGTATTATTAAGATGTTACGGAAACACCAGAATGAACTTTTTGGCCAACACAATGCCATACCTAGCTCGTAGGCAACGAGACTGGCCCCACCTTCTCAGAAGGCTGTTTAGCATACCTAAACAACCTTTCACATCCTTGGCCCATCAATTCTAGTTCTAAGACTATATCTTACAGTTATACTCATACCCGATTTTAAAGGATATGTGTATAAGAATATTCATTGTAGCACTGTTTGCGGTAGACAAAATTCTATATATACCTATGGGAATGGCTGAAATAAAAACAACTGACAATGACAATACCAAATGCGGGTGAATTAGCATATATTGCTGGTAGAAAGACAAAGTGGTACAGTCACTTTGGAAATCAGTTTGGCAAGTACTTATTAAGTCAAACATGCACTTACCATACAGCCCAGTAATCCCACTCCTAGATGTTTACCCAAGAGAAATAAAAACTTATGTCCACACAAAAACTAGTATGCAATGATAGCAGATTTATTCGTGATTGCCCCAACTGGAAATGACCCAATGTTTTCCAGCTGGTGAATGGATATAAACTAGCTGTGGTATATCTGTACCATGGAATATAACTCAGAAATAAAGAGGAACCAAACACTCATACACACAACAATATGGATGAATCTCAAATGCATTGTGCCTAGTGAAAGCATCAAGGCTCAAAGGCTGCATCCTTTATGATTCCATTTATATGGCATTTTGGAAAAGGGAAAGTCCTTTTGGGCGGGGTACAGAGAGCAGATCAGTGGTTGCCAGGGGCTGGGGATGAATGAAGGGGATGACTATGTATAAAGATGCACTAGGGAGACTTTTGGAGTGATGAAATTGTTCTGCATCGTGGTTGTGACTACATGATTGTATATGTTTATCAAAATTCATAGAGCTGTACACTACCGCATGTATACCTCAATCATCTTGACTTTTAAAAAATAACTGGAAATAACAATATCATCAGTAGGGGGATTGGTTAAGTAAATTAAGGTAAATGAAATACTATGCAGTCATTCCAAAGAAGAGGGAGCTCTAAACATATATATGTAATTATCAGAAAGATGAATAGATAGAAATTTTTAAAAGCACGGTACGGGAGACTGTGTGTAGTATGTCACCGATGGTCTTAAAAAAGGGAAAATACTATTTGTTTACCTATGAAACCATTCTTCATATAATTAAAAAACTCATCCTTCTCTGTGATGACCTAGATGGGGGGGGAGAGGAGGAGGGAGGTCCAGGAGGGAGGGGATATAGGTATGCATAGAGCTGACTCATTCCATTGTGCAGCAGAAACTAACACAACATTGTAAGGCAATTTTACTCCAATAAAAAAAATTAATACCTAAAAATAAAGAGAGAGAAGCTTGGGGCAAAAAAACCCCCAAAAACCCAACTCATCCTGAAACTGTGCCTCATATGATTAACAGAAACTGGTCACTAATAGAAATTCTTGAGGTTGTCTAACAGCTTGCTTAAAAACCCCTCTGCTTGTAGCCCACCTTCACTAGGCAAGCTTGCCTTAATTATTTTGTTCAAATTGCATAGGCAGCAAGCTTCATGAAGCCTAAACAAGATGTTTGCCTGAGTTGTTTTCCAGGAACTTGGAGTCAGCTGTGTCTTATTCAAGCTCAATCAGGCTAAGACTGGTTGGGACCACCAACCCTAAAACTGGGCCTGTGCGGGTGTCTGATGAATAACCTTTTGATGTCAGAGGGCCAAAAATGCCACCCTCGGATCGTGCTAAGTGCCTCCATTTTTGAACATACATCCCATGAAAAAGCGTGTAACTCAGATACGTCTGTGTAGAACAGTGATTACCTCACATTTTCCCTACCTCCAATCACCTTTCCCCATATCTAAGACCAACCTTCTTTTTTTTAATTAACTAATTAATTTATTTATTTTTGGCTGCGTTGGGTCTCCGTCGCTGCACGCGAGCTTTCTCTAGTTGCAGCGAGCGGGGGTTACTCTTCATTGCAGTGTGCGGGTTTCTCATTGTGGTGGCTTCTCTTGTTGCAGAAGCACGGGCTCTAGGTGCGCAGGCTTCAGTAGTTGTGGTGTGTGGGCTCAGTAGTTGTGGCGCACGGACTTAGTTGCTCTGCGGCATGTGGGATCTTCCCCGACCAGGGCTCGAACCCATGTCCCCTGTACTGGCAGGCGGATTCTTAACCAGTGTGCCACCAGGGAAGCCCCATCCTTCTTCTTTATCCCATAAATATCTCAAGCCCCTCGCCTGCAGAGAAGTGGATCTGAGATTTGTTCTCCTGTCTCTTCACTTGACTACCTTGTAAATAAACCCTTTTTCTGCTGCAAACCTTGGCACCTCAGCATTTTGGCTTGTGGCACATCAGGCAAACAAACCTGGTTCAGCAATAGCTATACATAGCACACATCTGAAAAGATATACAAGGAAGTACAAACAAAAATTGCCCCTGGGGAAGACTGGATAGCTAGGGGTCAGTGGTCAGAGAGAGACATTCTTTAATCCGTAGAGTAATTTTGATTTAAAGTTTTAATTATGTGTTTACATTACTGTGCACAAGCAGCTGTGTGCAGGTGAAACTTGATAGCCCTGCTTTTGACCACATTAAGGGTCTTGACATGCTCAATTCTTGAAGTGTGGGGGGGTAAGTAACACCTCCCTTGACCAATGGGAGCCAGTGAATACTCCATGTCTCAGGTGGACATTTATGAGACATATTCTACATAGTTCCCTAGAAGGTCTCCAGTGGGATTAAGCCCTAGTTGCCCAGAGCAGTAAGTCACTACTGCACTGATTTCACCTTCTTCCCAAGTTCACTGTCACAGTTCCCCCACTCCAGTTTCTCAGAATTCTTCCCTGCAAAAAGCTATTTCCACAATAACTCCTTGTCTCAGATTTTGCTTTTTGGGTTAAACCAAGCTAGGACAATTGAAGGAAATGCAGAGTTCTTGAACGATTCTTCATCATCGCAATGAGGAGTTTCAGCTTCTTGACACAGGATCATTGCAACTGACCACCTCAAGTGCAATAAATGGCAGCTCATAAACTTCAATCTGAATTCACGAGCTCTTATGATGACAAAATGGGAATCTTATTGTTGCAGCTCACTTTTTTGTATGTTATCATTATGTGATATTGTACGCTGATGCAAATATTCAGTTGGCCAAAAGTTCGTTCAGAGAAGCCGAACAAACTTTTTGGCCAACCCAATATATGTAACTGATGTGTACAGAGAGCATTCCAAACGAGGGAAGGAAGGGTACATAGAGGAAGGACCTGAAATGTCTTCTCGAACCACAGAGACTTGCTTTGGGGTTTTAATAATCTGGTTTCCGGGGTTGGCTGCCTCTTTCTGTAAACAAAGTCCAATTAGGACACAGCCATCGCCACTTTCTAATGTAGGGTCTGTGGCTGCTTTCATGCTACAAGAGTTGAGTAGTTGTAAGAGACCACTTGTAATGGGGCCCACAAGCATAAAATACTCAATCTGATCCTTTAATAAAAAGTTTGTTCTTGAGTTGTCCTGACTTCTTGTTCTATGATTTTTCTAGGCAAAGAGTATATTATTAACAAATGGACCATTATTATTTTCAGAGCAATATCCATTAATAATAAACAGAGCAACCAACATTTATAAGCCCTTACTGTGTGCATGTTATTTCACGTCATCCTAAAAATACTGGGACTTCCCTGATGGCTCAGTGGTTAAGAATCCTCCTGCTAATGCAGGGGACACGGGTTCTATCCCTGGTCTGCGAAGATCCCACATGCCTCAGAGCAATTAAGCCTGTGAGCCACAACTACTGAAACCGCACGCCCTAGGGCCCACGTGCCGCAACTATTGAACCCACGTGCTGCAACTACTGAAGCCTAAGCCCCTAGAGCCCGTGCTCCGCAGCAAGAGAAGACACCACAATGAGAAGCCTGTGCACCGCAACAAAAAGTAGCCCCCGCTCGCCGCAACTAGAGAAAGCCCTCACATGGCAGTGAAGACCCAATGCAGCCAAAAACCAAAACCAAAACAAAACAAAAAAACTGGGAGGCAGGTATATCATCCCCTTTCATAAAGAAACTGGGGTTTAGAGAGTTTATGTAACTTTCAGGTAAATGGCAGAGTCAGGACGACCTCAAGTCCACTGACCCCTGCTCAGCTATTTCAGTTATCCTGAACCAGAGGCACTTCTTCCCTGCCCCTCCCATTGCCCCCCACCTCCGGCTCTTACCACTGGACCTTTGCATATGCCCTTCCCTCAGCCTGAAAACTTCTTCCTGCTCTCTCCTCTCCCTCCTAGTTGATTTCCACTCATTCTTCAGATCTCATTTTATATCTCATTTCTTACTAAGAAAGAGTAAGAAATCTGGCTAGAATAGGTTTCTCTTCTCATCTATTTTGGGAGCTGGGAGGGGCTGAGAAAAGGGAGGAATATAGAGATAGGAGAAGGCTTCCAAATAGAGATGTACCTCACCTGGTTCCCCAACCAAGGCTCAAGGTCATGCCCCTTCTTGAGGGCAGACCACTTCCAGTGCCTGGCCCATGCTGGAGTATAAAGGTCCAGACTTCGCACCACAGCTTGGGACAATTCAATGGGGACCCCTCAACTTCAGAGCTTCCTGTGGTAGGTTGAGGCCTTTCTGGGACCCAGCTTCCTCCTCCCCTCTCCTGATCCCCCTCCCTAGGTGTTGAACCCAAGAGCCCTCTCTAATAATAATCTCACTTCCTAATAACCTCACTCTCCGAGTCAGCTTCTCTGGGAACCTGCCACTCAATCCCAGAGACCAGGGATAGCTCCAATTGCCCTTGGTCCCCTACCTTCCCCCGGTTCTCTGATGACTCATCACTCAGCAATTCCAGAGTTTAGGGCATTCCCTGCATTGCACCTGGAGAGCAGCAGGAATGTAACGTCACAGTCATCCTCAGAACGCCCCAGAATTCCCCCACCCTGCACCAGCACCATGGCAGAGCCACCTACATAGGCTGGACGGAGACTCTGTTTCACGTCCGGTGCCCACACTGGACTGCTTTGAAGGACAGAAACCTTGCCTACCTTGCTCTTCTCTGGTAGAACAAATATTTGTAGAATGACTGAATGAATGAAGTCCTGCAAGGTGGCTCATCTTACAAATGAAACTGAGACTCAGAGACGTAACTGACGCACAACAATTGACTATGAGTTGTGGAGTGGGGATTGCAGCCCAGCCCTTCTCCTCCAGAGGGACTAAGAAAATGGAACCCACGGAGATCATAGGTCCTGATTTCTGCACTGTGGCATATACATAGTTCTCACATTGGAACGTTGCCATGTAGGAGATTTTAGAGTGGAATGTTGGGGGGTAGGAAGAGACAGTGGCAATTAATGTAAGTCCTTTAGAGGAAGTAAAATGAATCTGCCAGGTAAAATGACATTCTCAAGCCACTGCCAACAGGACATTTTTGGAGGGATGGATGAGCAATAAATTCATCAAATGCTTTGTTTACCAAGAGGGCTAAGGATTAAGGAATTCTTGAGGTAACTCTTGCTGATGTATTCTATCAGAGAATCCCAGCTGGACCAAAGCTGCTGGTTGAGACCAAAAGAGTTAAGTCCCTTACCAAGATTTAGTCACCTCCCTCCTGGTAGGGTCCCTTTTCTTAGGAGCTGCAGGAAAGGCTGTCTGGAGAATGGGGGTGAGGTGGGGAGTGCAGATGGAATTTTACAAATTGGAGACAGCTACTTTATAGAAACGTTATCCTCAACAGACAAGTTAAGGCATCTTTTGAAAATACGACATGCCTGCACGTAAGTCATTCACAGCCCCCGAGACTATGGCATCTAAGCTGCTGAGTCAAAGGGATGGGTCTGAATCCCAGGGGAATTCAAATTCCTTCTGATTCACTAAGGAGGAAAACAGCTACTGTCTTTTTTTTTTTTTGCAATATTGTTGCACTGAGCACAGTGCTAAAAATAGAAGTGACTTATTTTTTAAATACTTGCCTCTTACTAGACACTGTGTGAGACATTTTGCATGTATTATGTAATTGAATCCTCACTTTACCCCAGGAGGTATTACTGTTATCCTGCTTTAAAGATGAGATGAGGAAACAAGGCTTCAGGAGGCAAAGTGACCTGCCCAGGTCAGACAGCTGGACTGAGACCTGACCATTCAAACAGTCTGATGCCAAGTCTAAGTGTTGCCAAACAAAGTTTGTGTGCCTGAAGCATAGTAAGGCCAAACAAACCAAAAACGTCAGAGTTTGGAGCAGAGAAAGGTTTACTGCAGGGCCAAGCAAGGAGAACAAGTGGCTTGTGCTCAAAAACTTCAAACTCCCCAATTGTTTGGGG
Source organism: Aethalodelphis obliquidens (assembly GCF_003676395.1). Classification (NCBI taxonomy): domain Eukaryota; kingdom Metazoa; phylum Chordata; class Mammalia; order Artiodactyla; family Delphinidae; genus Aethalodelphis; species Aethalodelphis obliquidens. Next base: position 768,399 of record NW_020837962.1, on the reverse strand, counting down.
GGAGAAGTTTTTATAGGCAAAATTTGGCATGAGGGCTGCAGGGTGTGTGACTTTCTATTGATTGGTTGCTGGTGAGGCAACAGGGTGGTACTCCAGGGATTTCATGCTCAGCCTGAATTTACCATCCTCTACCCATGTGGGGGCCATAATTCTGCAGAAGAACTCAAAGATATTGTTATATATATACTCCTTGAGGGGGAACCAGGACGCTGCCCCAAGGCTGCCCTATTGATTCTTGACTGCTCCTCCCTTGTTCCTGCATTCCCTCCCTTCCCTTATCTGCCCTTTTGGAACTCAGGGAAGGTCAAGGAGACTGAATGAAGCTTATTTCCTACAAACAAGAAACGGGGGACACAGAAAGGATTTGTAGCTGGGAGCCCCACAGGGTCCTGCTCGGTTTCACAATGTATGTTTCATTCATACAACAAGTGGACAGACTATTTGATATTCCAGATGGGCTAGACAAACCTATGATGTGTGGTTGTTATAATGAACTTACAGATCCACACAATAAGGACGTTTTCATGCTGGAAAAGAATGTAGGATAAAGATGCTGTCTTGTCCAAAATCTCTCCCAGCTTTCCTAGTGTTTATCTCAGTTAGGGCTTCCATGTCCTCTCTGAGCTCCAATCATCATGAGACTATACACAGTAAAACCGAAGCAGAGAAGGGTCAAGGACCTTGTTCAGGGTCACAGAGGTCACACAGCTGTTTGGGAGAGGAAAATTTCTCCTTTACCCCTTTGGGTTATTTTGACTGGTCTAATAATGAAATTGACATAAGAGAGATAAACAAATCTACTTTTGTACATACAGAGGTCACACAGGTATAGGACCTAAGAAATGACCAAAGCAGGCTGTTTATAGACTCTTTTAGACAAAGTAACAAGTGAAGGTTACCTGCTTTAAAGCTTTTTGGCAATATTTGTGGAGAAGGTTTTGAAGATTTGTATTTGCTCTTGACAAGTACATTGACCCTCGAGCAACACAGGTTTGAAATTCACAGGTCCACTTAGACATGGGCCTGCACATCCTGCACAGGAACCACATGATCTGTGGTTGGTTGAATCCATGGATGTGGAACTGCAGATACTGAGGGATGAGTGTAAAATTATAAATGGATTTTTGATTTCTTGGAGAGTTGGTGCTCCTAATCCCCATGATGTTCAAGGGTCAGCTGTCATCTTAAGGAGGCTGTGATTTAGAGTTTGGGCAAGAGAGCCCTTTTAGCAGTTTGTATTTTTATTTTTTTTAATTTAAATTTTTTAAAATTTTATTTATTTTTGGCTGCATTGGGTCTTCGTTGCTGCGCGTGAGGGCTTTCTCTAGTTGCGGCGAGCGGGGGCTACTCTTCATTGCGATGCTTGGGCTTCTCATTGCGGTGGCTTCTCTTGTTGTGGAGCACAGTCTCTAGGCGCGCGGGCTTCAGTAGTTGTGACTCTCAGGCTCTAGAGGGTGGGCTCAGTAGTCGTGGCGCATAGGCTTAGTTGCTCCGCGGCATGTGGGATCTTCCCGGATCAGGGCTCGAACCCGTGTCCCCTGCATTGGCAGGCGGATTCTTAACCACTGTGCCACCAGGCAAGTCCCCAGCAGTTTGTATTTTTAAAAGCCCTCAAAAATAAAATAAACTAGGGAATTCCCTGGTGGTCCAGTGGCTAGACTCAGCGCTTTCACTGTTGTGGACCCGGGTTCAATCCCTAGTCAGGGAATTAAGATCCTTCAAGCCATGAGGGGAAAAAGAAAAAAAAAAAAAGAAAGAAAAGTAAATAAATAAATAAAATACTCTCTTTCTTTAGTCTCAAGCAAGTGTGGGCATGGTTTTATTTATTTATTTATTTTTTCGGTACACGGGCCTCTCACTGCTGTGGCCTCTCCCGTTGCGGAGCACAGGCTCCGGACGCACAGGCTCACAGGCCCAGCCACTTCGCGGCATGTGGGATCCTCCCGGACCGGGGCACGAACCCGTGTCTCCTGTATCGGCAGGCGGACTCTCAACCACTGCGCCACCAGGGAAGCCCAGTGGGCATGGTTTTAGATACCTTCTGGAGTATTTACATTTCAAGGACAAGGTAAGGTCTTCAAGGGACATAGAGAGAATGCAAGTTTTCTCCTAAGAGTTTTGGAGTGTATTTGTCTATTATCAGAAGTCTACAGTAATTGCTGTTAATTTTTTTCCTTCCTTCTGAGTGCGTAATTCAACTTTAGGCCAATTCACTCTAGAGGAGACAGCCTCTAATATCATACCTATCAAATCTTGACTATTAGCCTCCAGCTGAGCTACTTCCTGGTCATTTGCAGGAGGGCCTGGGAAAAGTTCTGGCCACCTGTTTCCTTCGTGAAAGGGGATGGGGGTTTAGACCAGGGATCCATAGATCCAAAAGGTCTTCTAGAGGATCAAGGACAGGCTGTTGGGGATAAGGGGTGTATAAGAGGGAGAGAAAGGGGGAATTTATGCTAGATTTGGTTTTTAATTTTGTTCTAAATTTAATTTCTGTTCTTCCATCTTATTAAGAGAGTCCCAAAGGCTGGGTGTTATATTTCTTTGTATCCACTTTTTAGTTTGGTCTTTTCATGGGTACCAGTGAGACAATTGTTTGAAGCTGAGAAAATTGTCAGTTTGGAAGTTTTTCCAATTCAAAGGATCCATTGTCTGGAGAGTAAGTGTTTCTTAACAGCCACCCAACCCAATAAGCCTTTTTATGGCTTCATTGTGGATTCAAGAGGTATTCCCAAGGAGAGTGAAAAGAAGTAGCTTTCACAAAATCCAGGAAGTTCATTCCCAAAGAGAATCTGAGAAAGCAAAGCAAAAGCTCAGCCAGGCAAGGTGACATCTCTATCCATCACCCTGCTGTACTGGTTCTTGATAACATTCTTACAAATGCATCTGTGGTACCTTTGCAACTCTGAGTTCCCACCTAGGACAGCATTGCAGGATCCTGGTTATCTACACAGCTCTATTAAAATGCAGCACTGGGGGTGAATGCTGGATAGTTACATGGCTTTGAACAAATTGCTCTACTTCTCTGAGCCTTGATTTTCCCATCCATCAAAAGGAGACTAATCATACCCACTTCCTGGGATGTTGGCTACAAATTAGCTAATGCATGATAAGCGCTCAACACAGTTTTTTAGAAAACTGCCTTTATTTGATTAGTAGTTGAAAAAAATTAACAGATACAGAGAAACAGTTTAGTCAGCTGGAGAGACGATAGACACTGAATGCCCCCCAAGAGAACTGACCAGGAGGAAACGTGAAAGGGTGAGGAAAAGAGGCATTGTGAACCAGAGCCGGACCCCGCCACCCAGGTGAGGCAGGTTATAGCACCTTCTGAAATGTTTAAGTGCCTCAGGCATGAAACCGAATTCCAATTTACTTAGCCCAGCCCAGGGCCAGGGGTACTGGGACGTGTGGGGCGGAATGAGACACATTCCAGAGGGTGAGACGGCCATCTTTGACTAGAGAAACTGACAGAACGGGAATTTTTTTAATGAATTTTTCATCTGACTTTATTTTCAAATACACTTTCTTTAAAAAAAAAAAGACTTTAAGCAGGGATGACAAATATCAGTACTAGGAAATCCAGTTATACAAAAAGAAAAAAAAATACTACATCTAGTCTGGGGTAGATACATTTATTTGGGGTAATGTACATTCAGTGACACTAATTACACAGTAACTATAAGGTAACTAACATGAAACCATGGAACTGTAACTTTGCCACAGCTTCATGGACTTGGGCCTTTCTGGCTGAGCACATCAAAAACGGGATGCCTACCCCAGAGCCAGGCCAGTGAAATCTGTTAAGGAGTAAAGCTCTGCAGCGGTGACTCACCAGAATACCTTGCAGCTGACAGATAATAGGCAGGACATGTTAGTTATAAAGCAGTTATAACCACTGTATAGTTATTGTCATGGTCTGAACGCGGGTTGGAAAAGAATTTCCAGACATAAGGCAGAATGTAAAGAAGATAGAATTTATTATGGGGAAGGGTCACTGCCAGAACAGCAGGCTGACTTCCTAGTAGTCTGGGAGACTCAAGCCGGAACATGTGCTATTGATCAGTTTTTATGGCCAGAAAACAAAAGAATGGTCCGAGGTGAAAATTTCGTTTACTGATTGGTCGAGGGACATATACTTTCCTTCTATAGGGTGGGAGTGGGACAGGGCAGATGCCTTTCCTTATTTGGGACAGGTCCCGCTGCCCAGGTGGGCATCGCCCAGGTGGGCTCAGGAATTTCATAACCATCACAACATGGTGGAGAGGGCGAGTAAAGGTCCGGTAGGGGGTGTAACGCTGACACTTTTTCAGGCAGGGTTGTCCTTTGTCCTTGAAGCACCATTGTCCTTGGAGCACCACAGTTATAACTTGAATTAGTGCCTGGTGTGTCAGATGGGAGAGCAGAGGGCTGTTAGAGCTATGTCAGAGGAACCCTGGCAGGCCAGATGGTTTGGGCATCATTGATAATCATGGTTGACTTCTAAACACTGATAGCAAGATGACTTCTGATATGTAATCTTAGATAAATTATAGATAAATGAAAAAGGCCACTAATCAGCCACTAAGATTAATAAATAGCTCTTCGAAATTTACCGCATGAGGGCTGTGCTTTGCAGCACAGTTTCCCAAGATGAAGCACCCAGATTTTTCCTTCCTATATCTGGCTTGCAGAGCTGCTCTCATGCCCATTTCAAAAACCTCTCTCACTTCATCTTTGGGCTTTGATGCACACCCCATCTACCCCAAAGCTCCAATTCTGTTTGCCATATTTCTGTCTTCCTCTAGTTTTCCTGGCTCCTGCCTTATCTTGGTTAGCTCCCACCTTCTGCTCTTATCCTTCCAAAGATCCTTCTTCTCCCAAGCAGGATAATGGGACAGAAATGACTACTGGAGTCCATTTTTCTGGGATGTTTTCTGATGAATGTCTGATGTTTCCTGATAAATGTCCCTTTATCAGGGCTCTCAGTGGAGAAACACATCAGTATAACATCAGCATCCAGATAGGCGAGGGACCTCAGGTGATCTCTTCCTGCCCACCTGTGTTCCACAAAGCCAATTCTGCCTGTTCTCCATCCACCTCGATATCTGCCACGTAGTTTTCAAACACCATGTGTACACACACCTTTGGGAACTGGCCCTTGCTACACACAGTGACAGAGCACACTGGCCAATGGGGAAGACAGCAATTAATCAAATATTTAATTACAAACTGAATAGGTACTACAATAAAAAAAAAATACAGAGACAACAGGAGACCTGCCCTGGAATGGAGAGGTGGTTAGGGAAAGGTTCTGGCTCAGAAGCTCTGTAACAAACTATCCTAAAACCTAGTGACTTAAACCAACAACAGTCATGTATGTTGCCCACAAATCTGCAATTTGGGCAGAATTCAACCTGGACAGCAAGTCTGGGCTCCACTTGGTGTCATCTGGGGCAACTTGACTGGGATTGGAGAGTAAATTAATTTACGTTAATTTGAGAAACTGCTCCAGAGAAGCATGGTTTCCAGCACAGTTTTATATCTTGTCAGAACAAAGAACATTAAATAAGTCAGGGATACATTTCAAGGGAAAAAAAGAAAACACACAGGTCAGCATGTATACCGCAAGTCAGCATGACCTTGGCACCTGTGAAGGGAGTCTTATCATCAAAGGAGGACCAGCATTGGCATCCAGGAAGAGAAGCATTTAATCTTTATTTTTAACATGGACATTTTTTCTTTTGGTCAATGTGTCCTTTTCTCTGATAATTAAAGCAGATGTACAATGTATGTTTGCTGGGCCACAAACAGGCTATTTTAGTTAGCATAAAATTCAAGTTAACTCATGTATAAGCCAGAATGACTTCCCTATATCTCAATATGTGAAAATTTCTTTTATTACTGTCTCTGTAGATATTCATAATCTGGACATTTCATATAAGTGGAGGCATACAAAACGTGGCCTTCTGTGTCCGGCTTCTGTCACTTGACGTTATCAAGGTTCTGGAGGCTTCTCTCAAAGATGGCTCACTCACCTGGCCTGTAAGTTGGTGCTGGTTGACAGCTGGGAATTCAGTGAGGGATTTGGGTTAGGGATCCTAGCTCCTCTCCATCGGGGCCCTTTTGTGGGCTACTTGGGCTTCATTATGGCATGGTGGCTGGGTTCTAAGAGTGAACATCCTAAGAGAATCAGGCAGAAGCTTTTCACATTTTATGACCTAGATTTGAAAGTCACATAGTGTCACTTTGATGTTTGTCTCAAGCTCACCTGGATTCAAGGGAAAGGAACACAGACCACACTTCTCAATGGGCAGAGTGTCAAAACACCTTGTAAGAAGAGTGTACCATGGGAGATATAACTGTGGCCATATTTGGATAATAACTGCCACAGCTTCCCTGAGGACGTGTGACGTTTGACCTGAAAGCTGAAAGATAAGTAGGTGTTAACTAGGCACTGTGGTGGAAGAGCATTCCAGGAACGTGGAACAGCATTTAGAAAGGCCCTGAGGTGGAGCAATGAGCACATTTGAGGAAGTGAAAGCAGGTCCAAGTAACAGGGGCAGAGAGGAGAGACACAAAGTGAATGTGAAGGGGCTGACGGTGGAGGACTTTTTCTGTCATGTGCTTTAAATGTCTTGTTTCTGCTCAGGTTCTCTTGTCAATTCTTCCAGAATAGACAGCACCCTAGAGTACCACTTGGGGACAGTTACTCCCCCATCGGCCCCTTTCAGTGGGGCTGCAAGAGTGGACATAGACCCAGTTCTCACCATTTAGGACATTCCACACACTCCCATCAGCTTCAGTGATTGGTTCAGGAATGGACACATGACCCAAGCAAGGCCAATGAGCCTCAAACCCAAGACACCCCTGCAGCTACTGGACAAGGGATGCACTCTTTCTCTGGGGGTTGCCAGGCAGGATATAGGTGGAAGTGCTGGGTGTCATCTTTGACTCTGAGTGAGAAGAACCTGACTGAGAATGACACTGTTAACCTAAAATCAGCCAGTTTTACCAGCAAAATGTGTTTATTTGGGAAAAGCGAAGAACTGCAACTCAAGACGTGCAATCTATGGCAAACCACAGGCACGTCCGGAAAACAAAGGGAGACTGCTTTTATAGGAAAAAGGAGGGGTGGGGAGTTGGGCGGTGCTGTTCTAAATGAAAGTTCATTGGAGGAAAGTAGGTGGCGATGGCTTCTCATTGGCTGAGCTGCAATGTTTCCCATTGGCTGGGCAGTTGCTGAGGGAGGAGAAATTCTTCCTTTGGGCTAGTAAGGTAGTTGCGCTTCCTATTTGGGAGTGCAATTTTCTCTTTTTCCTGTGTGGCGTGGAAGTGAAGGTCAGTGCATGCAAATGAAGGTCAGTGCCTGCAAATGATGATGAGTGTTAATGTATGAGACTTTCCTCTGCCGGCCGTTCCTGGCTCTAACTTTAGTGAGGTTTCCTTTATTAATTTTCAACAGGAACAAAGAGAAAAGCAGTACCAAGTGATAGAGACTGTGGAGCTCCTGGACCATGATTAAAGCGAAATTTACCACTTGCCATTTTAGGTACATGAGTCAATAAATTTTGGTTTAAGCTGATTTTAATTTTCGTCACTTGCAACCAAGAGTCCTGTTTAAATTCACCGTTAGGATTTTGGTTATCCTGATGCTTATCCTTCCTGGAATGTTCCAGCACTTCATTTGGCCTCTTCCTGAATTTTTTTTGTGTGTTTGTGATCAATAAATTTTTTTTATTGCTTCTCAGTCTAAATGTCAAGTTAAATTTGTTTGAGATTCAAACAAATTCTATAGAACATTTAAGAACATTTGTACATAACATTTATAAATTTTGCTTCTTGAATAAAAATAGTATGTAATAAAGCCAATTGTCTTGTTGGTCAATGATTAATCAAATAGAAAATACATGACAGTTTATGGGACAGTTTAAAATGTCCAAATATTATGCCCCTGGAGGATTTGTCTAGATTAAAGATCTCCCTCAGTCCTTTTCAGGGGACAGATGGATCTTGGGCATATTTGGGCAGGTTCTTTTAGAGTATGCTAGAGGAACATGTCAAATCAGCAGCTATCTGTCTGATTTATTTTTACTCCCTCCTTACCTCCTCCACTAAAACAAAACAAAAAACCCTCCCGATTGATGAGACTTTTTAAAATTGAAGTATAGTTGATTTACAATGTTGTGTTAGTTTCAGGTATACAGCACAGTGATTCTGTTATACATATACAATATATCTATTCTTTTTCAGATTCTTTTCGCTTATAGGTTATTACAAAATGTTGCATATAGTTCCTTGTGCTATACAGTAGGTCCTTGTTGGTTATCGATTTAAATATAGTAATGTATATATGTTAATCCCAAACTCCTGATTTGTTCCTCCCCCACTTTCCCCTTTAACCATAAATTTGTTTTCTATGTCTTTGGGTCTGTTTTGTATATAAGTTCATTTGTATCTTTTTTTTTTTTGGATTCCACATATAAGCGATATCATGATATTTGTCTTCTCTCTGGCTTACTTCACTTAGTGTGATAATCTCTAGGTCCATCCATGTTGCTGCAAATGGCATTATTTCATTCTTTTTATGGCTGAGTAATATTCCATTGTGTATATATCCCATATCTTCTTTATCCATTCATCTGTCGATGGACATTCAGGTTGCTTCCATGTCTTGTAAATACTGCTGCAATGAACATTGGGGTACAGATGAGACTATTTTTTAATGCAAATCAAGCTGTCTTATTGGTAAGAAAATTTAATGTTAAACATAACTGAATATCCAGACATTGGCAGTTTTAAAAGCTACTATGCCTGTGGCCCTGGCTCCTTTTCCTTATATTCCCATGATTGCCCCAGGGCTGCCACTAGTATACATGGAGGCCTTAAGCAAATTAGAGAAAAGGGCCCTATGGAAGAACAACTTTTAGAAAAAATTATCTCTTTCCATGGGAAGACTCAACCACATACCAAGAAGAACAGAGGCTGAAATTCAGCCCCCAACTACCTATCCAGTGGGAAGCATTTAGTCAGAGCACAGTGCAAAATAGCATGCAAGTAACCTTCACATCCCCTCCTCCATAGATGGGCATCATTTTTTAAGTGTTGTTGAGATGACCCAAGCTGTTCTGGGTATCACGTTCAAGCATTACAATGGTCAGAGGAGAAAAGAGAACAACTTCCAGAATGTCTCCCAGCAAACTGGGAAGAACTTTCCCAGAAACACTTAGCAAAGCTCTCCTTATATTCCATTAGTCTGAACTGGACCACACTTTCTAATCATTTTTTAATTTATTGAGGTAAAATTCACATAACTTAAAAAATCACGATTTCAAAGTGTACAAATCAGTGGCTTTTAGCACAATCACAGTGTTGTACAATCATCACCACTATCCACTCCAGAGAATTTTCATTGTACCCATTAAGCTGTCACTCCCCATTCCCCCCTTCTCCCAGAACCTCAGGCCCTGACAACCACTAATCTACTTTCTATCTCCATGGATTTACTTATTCTGGACATTTCGTGTATGTAAATGGATTCATACAATATGTGGCCTTTTATACCTGGGTTCTTTCAAAAAGCTTGGTTTCAAGGTTCATCCAAGTTGTAGCATGTATCAGTATTTAATTCCTTTTTGTGGCTGAATAATATTCTGTTATATGGATAGACAAAATATGATTTACCCAGTCATCAGTTGGTAAACATTTGGGTCATTTCCACTTTTGGACTATTATGAATAATGCTACTGTGAACATTTGTGTACAAGTTAATGTTAAAACACCTGTTTTCAATTCTCAGGCAAATATGGAGTCATGGGATTGTTGGGCCATATGGTAATTCTCTGGTTCCCTTTTTGAGGAACTGTTAAACAGTTTTATTGATTGACTGATTGATTGACTGACTGTGCTGTGCTGCTTGTGGAATTCTAGTTCCCTGACCAGGGATTGAACCCAGGCCCTGGGTAGTGAGAACGCAGAGTCCTAATCACTGAACTTCCAGGGGGTTCCCTGTCAAACTGTTTTCCATAGAGACTGCATTATACATTTCCATCAACAATGTATATGTGTTCCAATTTCACATCCTTGTCAAAGAGGATGTTATTTTCCATTCGTTTTTTATTATAGTCATCCCAGTGTCTATGAGGAGACATTTCTTTACAATTTTTATTTGCATTTTCCTGGTGATTAATGATGGTAAGCCTCTTTTCATGTGCTCGTTGGCCATTTGAATATCTTCTTTGGAGAAATGTCTATTTAAACACTTGGCTCATTTTTGTTTTTTGAATTTTATTTTATTTATTTTTTTATACAGCAGGTTCTTATTAGTTATCCATTTTATGTATATTAGTGTGTATATGTCAATCCCAATCTCCCAATTCATCACACCACCACCACCCCACCACCGGCCGCTTTCCCCGCTTGGTGTCCGTACGTTTGTTCTCTACATCTGTGTCTCTACCTTGGCTCATTTTTGAATTGAGTTCTTTGCTTTTTTGTTGTTGAGTTGTAAAAGTTTTTTTTAACATATTCTAGATACTAGAGCCTTGTCAAATATGGGATTTGCAAATATTTTCTCCCATTCTGTGGGTTGTCTTCTCACTCTTTTGATAGTATCCTTTGATGTACAAATGTTTTTACTTTTCATGAAGTCTAATTCACCTATTTTTGTTGTTGTTGCTGCTTCTGCCTTTGGTGTCATATTTAAGAAACCATTGTCAAATCCAAGATCATTAAGATTTGCCTCTAGGTTTTCTTGTAAGTATTTTATAGTTTTCACTCTTATATTTGGTTTGTTGATCCACTTTTTTCACATACACACACACACACATATATGTACATATATATTCTTTTTCATATTAGTTTCCATTATGGTTTATTACAGAATATGTAGTTCCCTGTGCTTTACAGTAGGACCTTGTTTATCTATTTTATATACAGTAGTTTGTATCTGCTAAACCCAAACTCCTGATTTATCCCTCCCCCACTCCCTTTCCCTTTTGGTAAACATAAATTTGTTTTCTATGTCTATGTGTCTGATTCTGTTTTTTCTTTTTTTTTCGGCTGTGCCACACGGCTTGTGGGATCTTAGTTCCCTGACCAGGGATCAAACCCTGGCCATAGCAGTGGAAATGCTGAGTCTCAACCACTGGACCACCAGGGAATTCCCTCTTTCTGTTTTATAAATAAGTGCATTTGTATCATATTTTAGATTCCACATATAAATGATATCATATGGTATTTGTCTTTCTTTTCTGACTTACTTCCCTTAGCATGATAATCTCTAGGTCCATTCATGTTGCTGCAAACGGCATCATTTCATTCTTTTTATGACTGAGTAGTAGTCCATTGTACATATGTACCACATTTTCTTTATCCATTCATCTGTCAGTGGACATTTAGGTTGTTTCCATATCTTGGCTATTGCAAATAGTGAACACTAGGGTGCATTTTCTTTTCAAATTATGGTTTTCTCCAGATATATGCCCAGGAGTGGGAATTGCTGGATCATATGGCAACTCTACTTTTAGTTTTCCATAGTGGCTGCACTAACTTTACATTCCCACCAACTGTTGGTCCACTTTGAGTTAATTTTTGTGTATGATGTAACTTCAAGGTCCAACTTCCTTCTTTTGCATGTGAATATCCACTTGTTCCAGGACCAGCTGTTGAAGAAATATTTCCCTAATCAACTGACCATAGATGTATGAGTTTATTTCCAGACTCTCAACTCATATTTAATTTCAATTTCATTGATTCAATCAATTTCATTGATCTATATGTCTATCCTTATGCCAGTACCACAATCTGTGGTTATCGTAGCTTTTAGTAATTAAAAAAAAAATTTTTTTTTTTTTAAATTTGGCCATGTCACGCAGCTTGCAAGATCTTAGTTCCCCGACCAGGGATTGAACCCGAGCCCTGGCAGTGAAAGTGCTGAGTCCTAACCACTGGACCACCAGGGAATTTCCAGTAAGTTTTAAAATCACGAAGCATGCATCTTCCAACTTTGTTCTTTTCCCAGATCATTCTGGCTTTTCATGGTCCCTTGCCCTTGCAATACCATATAAGTTTTAGGTATGGCTTTTCCATGCCTACAGAAAAGGACATTGGGATTTTTACGGGGATGACATTAAATCTATAGATTGTTTTTGTGCAATATTGCCATCTTAACAATATTAAGTCTTCCAATCCATAGAAACACAATGTCTTTCTATTTATTTAGGTCTTCTTTAATTTCTTTCAGCAATGCTTTGTAATTATTAGGGCCAGGAATGAGACAACTAGTGACAACCCCTAACCCCAGAGCCCACTGAAATTATTCAAACTAGCCAATCCTAAACTGCCTACTTTACCTTTCCCATTCCTTCCCTTTGAAACTCCAATGAAGGCTCTTGTCCACATTTCCTCCTTATGCCTCTACCGCCTGACCAGTTCTTGTGTTTCCCTTTGTGACCCCTGCCACAATGTGGCATGCTCCCTTTCCTTGGGATCTGAAGGTATAATAAACTATCTTTCAAAGGCCGTCATCTCCTAATCTGTTGGCCTCACCACGCCTGAATAATAATGAAACCTATATTTAAAAACATTCAAATATTGATACAATGTTGAATAAAGGTAGCAAAAGTGACATCCTTGTCTTGTTCCTGACCTTAGGGGGAAAGCTTTAAGTCTTTCATCCTTGTATGTGATGTGGGTTTCTTATATATGCCCCTTATCATGTTGAAAAAGTCCCAGTTGTTGGAGTACTTTTAGCATAAAAGGGTGTTAGAGTTTATCAAATACTTTTTTTCTCCATCAATTAAGATGTTCATGTGGTTTCCATTCCCCCTTTTGTTTTATTAATTTGGTGTATGACATTGATTGATTTTTTAAAATGTGGAATCACCTTTGCATTCCTGGGATAAATCTCATTTGATCATTATGTAGAATCCATGTATATGCTGTTGGAGTCGCTAGTATTTTGATGAGGATTTTTGCCTCTATATCCATAAGAGACATTGAGCTGTAGTTTTCTTGTGATGTCTTTGTCTGGCTGTGGTATCAGGGTAACACTGGCTTCATAGAAGGAATTAGGAAGTATTACCCTCTCCTATTTTTTTAAAGGTTTAAGGGGATTGGTATTACTTCTCTTTTACTACATATTTTTCAGTTATTTTCTTAGTGGTTCCCTGGGAATTATAATTAATGCTTAATTTATAACAATCTAGTTAGAATTAATACCAACTTAGCTTTAATATTATACAAAATTTTTACTGCTACATAGCTCCATTCTTCCCTCTATGTTGTTATTGGCACAAATTACATCTTTTTCACCATGTGCCCATGAATATAGATTTGTAATTATTGTTTTATGTTATTGTCTTTTAAATCACATAGCAAAAATGAAGAGTAACAAGCCCAAAATACATTAATACTGACTTTTATATTTATCTATGTAGTTACCTTTACCAGTGTTATTTATTTTTCCATGTAGATTTGAATTACTGTCTAGTGTCCTTTTATTTCAGCCTGAAGAGCTCCTTGCAGCATTTATTGTGTGTCAGGTCTACCAGCAATGATCTCTCCCAGTTTTTGAAGTCCCTTTGAGTATATTTAAAATAGTTGACTTGGGACTTCCCTGGTGGCACAGTGGTTAGGAATCCACCTGCCAATGCAGGGCACATGGGTTCGAGCCCTGGTCCGGGAAGATCCCACATGCTGCAGAGCAACTAAGCCCGTGTGCCACAATTACTGAGCCTGCACTCTAGAGCCTGCAAGCCACAACTACTGAGCATACGTGCCACAACTACTGAAGCCCACGCACCTAGAGCCGGTGCTCCACAACAAGAGAAGCTACCACAATGAGAAGCCCGTGCACCGCAGCGTAGAGTAGCCCCTGCTCGCTGCAACTAGAGAAAGCCTGCGGGGAGCAACAAAGACCCAACACAGCCAAAAATAAAATAAATAAATAAAATAGTTGACTTAAAGTCTTTGTTTAGATATTCTGTTTTTTAAAAAAATGTATATAGTGGCTTTTGTTTTGTTTCTCAGTTCAGGATTCAATCAAGACTATGTGCTATATTTAGTTGTTATATCTTTTTTTTTTTTTTTTTTTGCGGTACGCGGGCCTCTCACTGTTGTGGCCTCTTCCGTTGCGGAGCACAGGCTCCAGACGCGCAGGCTCAGCGGCCATGGCTCACGGAACCAGCCGCTCCGCGGCATGTGGGATCTTCCCAGACCGGAGCACGAACCCGTGTCCCCTGCGTCGGCAGGCGGACTCTTAACCACTGCACCACTAGGGAAGCCCATAATTGTTATATCTTTTTAATATCTTTCAGTCCAGAATGATTCCTCCACCTTTTTCTTTTTTTTTAATGATATTGGCTTTTTAGGAGAGCCCACGTCAGATGTCTAATAGAATGTCCTATTTGATATTTGTCTCATTGTTCCCTCATAATTGGATCCAGGTTAAACATTTTTGGCAAGATGATACATAAGTAACGTGTATGTACAGTCTTTCCAGGGCAATGATGTTGGAATGAATTGGATCCAAACATTTTTGGTTGTGATGTCACTTTGGTCAGTATTCAAATTTCCAGAAGAAAGAATCTAATTGGCCAGGTTGGTTCACATGCCCACTCCTTGGCCAGAGAGGGAAGGCATTTTGACTGACAGTCTTATCAAGAATGTTCTCAGTGAGGAGTAGGTAGCTCAGCAAAAGAAAACTAAGATGCCGTTGAAGCAGGGGGAATGGATGCTGAGTAGGAAAAAATGACGAATATCCACTATCCCTCTATCTTTCAGTGGTCTCAGCCATTCACTTGACTTCTACTGTTTACTCTATCAAATTCTCAGAATGAAAGCTGACTTCTCTCTCCATTTCCACACGTTTACAGCTGTCTGCTCACAGCCTCTACTTGCATGTCCTAAGGGCATCTAAAGTAAAACTTAATGCCTTCTCCACCTGCCCCTACTCAACCAGCAGAGGAGCTGAATTATCTACAGCTCGATCACCGCCCCCCCCAGAAACCAAAACCCAAATTCATGACTCAGTGTGCCTAGTCCTGTGGTTTGTACTTCTGTCGCGTCTTTTATAGCCTTTCTCTCTTTCATTCCCACATGTATCATCTGAGACTATGCCCAAAGTGTTGTCTGGAATTACAAGTAACAAGGAAGAAACAGCTTTTCAGGTTAAACACATTCAGGGAGCATTGGGGGGACACAAATTTATTTATCACAGAACTTCTCAGAGCCTTGAATGAGCCAATGTGATTTTTAAAGTATAGATATTCTTTTCTTTTTATTTTGCAAAATAATTCAATTTATGGAAAAAATCTCAAGAATAGCACAATGAACTTCCCAATATTTGTTACCTGGATATATTAATTGTTAACATTTTCTTACATTCTCTCCTCCCTTTTTCTCTTTCTTTCCCTCTTTCTCTCTCATATCTATATCTATACCTATCTCTAAACCTATATCTCTATCTATCTATGAGAGAGAGGATTATTTATATATATGTACATATATATATACACATATATCCTCAATATATATACTATCTATGTATACTGTCAAATGGTTCAGCAGTAATAACATATATAATTATATCTATCTGTATCTATATATAATTATTGCTGAAACATTTGAGAATAAGTTGCATACATACGTAAATACTTCACTTTGTATTTCCTAAGAATAAAAACATCTCATTGTTTCATAAATAGTCCATTGATAAATCCATATGATAAGAAAATTCTTATCTCCCGCATCAGAGGACAGCTATACAATTTGGGAAGTGCTAGTTTACATTATTTCTTTAGGCTCTAAACTCAGTGGTTCCCAAACCTGGCTGCCCATTACTGCCATCATCATTACCGAACAGTAAATGCTTATTGTATACAGATGTAAACATTTCACATGAATGCACTCATTTAATCTTCATAGTAACTCTAAATAATAAGTATTATCATTTCTAGTTTGTACATGAGAAAACTGGGTTACAGAGAGGTTGCCCAGGATGCACAGCTGGTAAGAAACAGAGCTGGCATTTATAGCCAGAATCTGAAGGGTATAATACACTTCTCCCAATGATTCTGTTGGGCAAATAGGTTAACTACTCCTCTCACTGATAGGAAGGCTTTTTGCCTCCTTCTCCTCCAAATTCCAGTTGCTAGATGAATTTACACAAAACACATCTTCTTCTGTTGCTTGTGAGTTAAGCAAATTGTCATTCAATGGAGTGGTTAAGAACCAGGACTTGGAAGTCAGTTCTGGATTTTCATCTTGGCTCTACCCTTAACCAGCTCCATGGTTGTGAGCTGGGCACCTCACTGGACAGTGAGGGTCGGATCAGAGGAGGAGGTATGGCCAACACTCAGGAAAGGGCTTGGCGATCAATCCATGGCAGCTAATAATTGTGGTTATTATTATTGGTGGTGGTGCTGTGTTATAAACCCCTCAGCCACAAATGGGCAAATTATCAACCGATCTTTGTCTCTGTTTCCTCACCTATAGAGTTGGGCTGTTAATATATTGTATTCTAGGAGTGTTGTGGGGATTAGAGAGAGGATGTAGTGTTTCGAATGCTGCCAGGCATATAGTGAGTATACAAGGAATGTTGGTGATTACTATTATTTATTATTTTCTTTATCACTATGCTCCTGACAAAAGGTTCTACTTAGAACAGCTTGAATATGCTCCGTTGTTAGCTGCTTCTGTGTGTTTTTCTTTGCTGTGCTCTCTGCCTGGGACACCATCCCCATTTCCCTGTGTCAAAACCCCAATTGTGTCTCCTCCTGTCCAGCAGTGTCCTTGGTGCCAGGGAAGCCTTTCCCTATCCCCCCATTAGGACTTTATTCATCTCATGGGATACTTATTTCCAGCTTTGTATAGAAATCTCTTGTCTCTTCTCCCCTTGAAGGAGCCCCTTTCCCTACTTCAGGTAACATCTAAGCCAGAGCAGACCCCATAACCTGTTACCCTAAAGAGACCAGAGCCATTTTTAGAAGGTGCTAGATAAAAGCCTGCTTGGAGTCAGGGAAAAAAACCCATAGATCCCTTTGGTACCTCCCATCTGTCTGTTGCCAAGACTCAGAATAAATGCACTGATAGGGACTGACTCCCACCGTTTAAGGGGCTGCTGCTGAGTAACCTCCTGTCTAGGGAGAGACCTTACCACACCAAGAGCTTCCTCATTGCCTAATGGGGGCCCTCCGGGGCTTTATCAAGGACAAGGGAGCTGGGGAGCCTCCTCCACCCAGTGAAACTGATAGAAAGAAATACAATGGGCAGATGGATTGCTACAAAGGCAGGTGGGCAAACAAGACACACAGGCAAGAACCTTCCCTTGCATGAGATGTTTCAACTGCTTTCTGGGGAGGCAGGTAAAAAACAGTCACCAGAGTCCAAGCCCTCCCACTCTTCATTTGCAAACTTTTAGGCATCTTCCTTAGGTAAGCATTTTGGGGGCTCTTTCTAATTCCTGGGGACTGAAATAAACAACAGCTACTGTCCTTCAGAGCCTGCTGGATGCCAGGCCCTTCAAAGGTGTTCTCCCAGTGACTCTCCAGAGTGGCGGGTGTCCCATCCAGCTTCGAGCCTTTCTCTAACGTTCCCTTCT
Source organism: Aethalodelphis obliquidens (assembly GCF_003676395.1). NCBI lineage: Eukaryota > Metazoa > Chordata > Mammalia > Artiodactyla > Delphinidae > Aethalodelphis > Aethalodelphis obliquidens. The sequence continues at coordinate 750,821 of NW_020837962.1, read as the reverse complement.
CAGTGAGGTCTACCCGGGACACCCTACTGAAAACTGCAACCCGCCCCCACCTCCACTCCGCATCCCTGCGTTCTCAGTACGACCCTCACCGCCTTCTAATGAGCAGTTTGATTTACTTATTAAACAGGTTTATTGTCTGATTTTCCTCCCACACTCCACAAGGGGGACAACCACAGGGTGGGGCTGGGGGGGTCTTTGCCACTTAGGCTCATTTGGGCATCCCTAGGGCCTACAACAGAGCCTGGATCGTTAATACCATGTATGATCTATGAATCGTTTATCATCGTTCATTTATTTTCCTTTTCAAAAATATTGTTTAGTTTTATATTGAAGTATAGTTGACAATAATTACAATGTCAAATAATTGTCCATAATTAATTGACAATAATTTACAATGTTGTATTAGTTTCATCATTCATTTAACCCGTCCCCTTCTGATGAACACTTGGCTGTTGTAAACCTTCTGCTGTTATAAACACACTGCAGTAAACATCCTTGGGCAAATATCTTTGCACATTTGTGCATTTATATCATAGTAGAGATTCTTCCATATAGAAGTGCTAAGTCAAAAGTTATGGAAAGTCTCAATAGATACTGCCAATAGCTCTTCCAAAAAGACTGTTTCCATTTAGACTCCCACTAAGAGTGCATGAGAGGGCTCGCTAAGGATTGGTGAAATTGGGATGGGGGTGGGGAGGATCCCGACTCATCTACACTTGCTGAACCTCTAATATCTGCAAGTGTAGAATCTTAATGTTAAAGGGACGTAAAAATTCATCTCGTTCTCCTCCAACTCCCTTCCCAAGGCAGTAATCCTCTCCAACACAGCTTTGTTCTTAATTCTTTCCTTGTCAGGGACAGAGGTCAAACTTCCCTCCTATGGTTTTCAGGATAAATTGCTACTGACAGGTGACTGGGTCAAAATCTGCTTTCCTATAACCCCACCCCACCTATCCCGGCTCCATTCTCAGGAGCCACAAAAAACTGGGCTAATCCTTTTTCCATGTGACAGCTCTTAAAATATTGGAAGACTGTATCAAATCTCCTCTAAGACTTCTTCCAGGGTAAACCTCCCCAGCTCCAGCCAGATACACCCCCTGGATATGACAGTGTTGACCTGGGAACCCTTTAGGTTAGTGGCCAAGCGTAAAAGCTTTAGGGTCCCCAGGCTTAAGTTCAAGTCCCTGTTCCCACACTTTCCAGCTGTCTGACCTTGGCTAAGTCACTTTTCAGACTTTAGTTTCTTCCCTTGAATAAATTATATAACAATAGTGCCCACCTTATAAGGTTGCTGGCTGGGACACATTCTTACACACACACACATACACACGCACACACACACACACACATCTAAAACTATATTTTATGATGGTGTTGGTATAAAGACAAATATAATAAAGGCAGGGTTATATTTATTTATTTTTCTTCTGATTCCAAAAGAATTAAAACATTTTCCTGGGGACTTCAACGTACCGTGGCCTTAGACTGTGCCTTCTGTAACTGATGGATACATGGGCTCTGGTAACTGGGGGAGTGAAAAAGAGAAAATAGGCCAAGTATATAAAGTTCTTACCACAGGGCCTGGATCTTTGTAACTTAATAAATGATGATCACAAATTTAAAAAGGACTGTGCAGAGAACAGAGTGTGACACTGAGAACGTTTCCCCACAGACCTCTTTATCGGTGCCTGTGGGCTTTGCAGACCCAGCTTCTGAACACAAGTAACACAGCCTGTGCCTTCTCATCTTGCCCGCAAGCGTCTCGTGAGAGAGTTGGTAAAAAAGATCCAGAGTCTATGGCATTTATGTTGAGAAAAGAGGTGTCTCATCTGCTCAGACTTCTATAACAAAATACCACAGACTGGGTTCGATCCCTGGTCTGCTAAACAACAGAAATTGATTTCTCACAGTGCAGGAGGCTGGGAAGTTCAAGATCAAGGTGCCAGCACGGTCACCTTCTGGTGAGGGTCCTCTTCCTGGTTGATAGCTGGTGCCTTCTCGCCGCGTCCTTACATGGTGGAAGGGGGCAAAGGAGCTCTCTGGGTTCTCTTTTAATCTTTTGTTTTGTTTTGTTTTTTGTTTTGGCCGTGCCACGCGGCATGTGGGATCTTAGTTCCCCGACCAGGGATCGAACCCGCACCGTCTGCAGTGGAAGCACAGAGTCTTAGCCACTGGACTGCCAGGGAAGTCCCAAAGCTAATCTTTTTGTTTGTTTGTTTTGTTTTTGTTTTGGGGTCTCTTTTATAAAGGCATTAATCTCATTCATGAGAGCTCCATCCTCATGACCTCATCATCTCTCAAAGACCCCACCTCCTAATACCATCACATTGGGGATTTGAATTTCAACATGGATTTGAGGGGGGTGGGGGGACACAAACACTCAGGCCGTACCAAGAGGAAATACACATTTCTTCAAAAGAAACCTCTTCAAAAGAGGGTCAAAAAAATCCATGGACTAGTAGAAGATATTTGAAATATATGTAAATGGCAAAGCATTTATACCTAGACTAAAGAGAGCTCCCTGAAATCATTAAGAAAAAGACAGTTGATAGAAAAATGGCAAAAGATTTTAAGAAGCCCTTGCAAAAAGGAAGAAATCGATATGGCTAATGAAAAAAAAAAGTACTCAGCTTCATTTGTAATCAGGGAAATGCAAATTGAAACCACAATGAGATACCACTACATACTCTACCTACAGCACTTTTTCTGGATACATGTTATATTTTACCATTAGCATGTGTTTTTAAAATGTATACAATCACAAGGTAAACAAAAAATTGCAAAAAAACAAATAAGTGAAAATTCTCCCTACCACTGGACCTCCAAACCCCTCCCTCCAAATACGTCCTGTTACTAATGGCTGGTGAGGCCTTTCAGAGACTGTGCTTGCCGTAGCATCTATGCATAAGCAGCCACCTTTCCTCAGATAATTAGTGCCATACTTACATCAGTTAGGGTTTGAACAGGGAAGCAGAACCAGTATGAGTCCTTACAACTCATAATAAGGGATTTATTATTGAAATTAAGTCTTATAAAACTGTGGATGCTGGTGGGGAATTCAATGGGCCTAAAGTTGCTGGAGATCAGCAAGGCCAGCAGTTGCGGGGTGGGGGGAAGCTAGACATGAATTGGAAAGAAGGAAGGCAAGCTACAACCCATATCTGTTTCTGACATTGTCCTTTTTATTACAGTCATTCTGGTGTGTATAATGTGGTATCGCATTGTGATTTGCTGAAATATTTTAAAGTAAGTTACAGAGATCATGACATTTCACCTTAAATACTCCAGTATACCACTCTAAAAAATTATCACTTCTGTCAGTTCAGAAAAGTTTTTTTTTTTAATTATTATTTTCTTGATAATTTTCTCTCCTTTATTTTCCCAGTTTTATTTTTCTCAAATTCTTATTATTTGGATATTGGACCTTCCGTTGTGGTCTTCTAATGTTCTTTATTTCCTCTTCTCTCTGGAAGACTTCTTCAATTTTTTTCTTCCTCTTGTTTCATTGAATATTTTTTACTTCTTAGTTTCTTGATTTCCAAGAGCTTGTTGTTGTTGTTGTTCCCTGAATATTCCTTTTAAAAGATATCTTGTTCTTGGGACTTCCCTCGTGGTGCAGTGGTTGAGAGTCCACCTGCCGATGCAGGGGACATGGGCCAGTGAGCCATGGCCGCTGAGCCTGCACGTCCAGAGCCTGTGCTCCGCAACAGGAGAGGCCACAACAGTGAGAGGCCCGCGTACCACAAAAAAAAAAAAAAAAAAAAGATATCTTGTTCTTTACAACTTAAATTTATACAGTGCTGTATATCAATTACATCTTAACACTAGAAAGAAAAATAAATAAATACATTTTAATTAAAAAAAAAGATAGCCTGTTCGGTTCCAGGAATGCTATATCATCTATTATCTCTCTAAGATGTTTATGGCAGATTTTTAGAAGTTTACTTCATTCCTCTCATTGTCACTGTTTCTCCAAATCCCATTTTCCTGCTTGTTTTGGAGTTGTCTTTCATAATAAAAGCTTTTCTCAGATGACTGGAGTCTTTGGCTGGTAAAATGTGTGTACACATATATTGACAGCATCACTGTTCACAGTAGGCAAAAGATGGAAACAGTCCAAATGTTCAACTGATGAATGGCTGAACAATGTGTGGTACATCCATACAATGAACTATTACTCAGCCATTGAAAGGAATGAAATGCAGGTACTTGCTACAATGTGGATGAACCTCAAAAATATTATGCTAAGTGAAAGAAGCCAGACAAAAGGTCACATAATGTATGATTCCGTTTACAAATTCCATTTGACGATTTTCATTATTCATGGTAGATATGTTCTACAGCGTCTCCAGGAACACTTAGTTATTGAATACGGAATCGCTTCTTCTAGGGAAATACAGTTCCTGTGAACCTCTGTTCACAACATTTTCATGAACCAATCAACACATAATCTTGATTTATATGTGCTTCTGTTAAAAGACATCTTATTTAGGGAATTCCCTGGCAGTCCAAGTTAGGACTCCGTGCTTTCATGGCCGAGAGCTCAGGTTCAATCCCTGGTCGGGGAACTAAGATCCTGCAAGCCGTGCGGCGCAGCCAAAAATAAAAAAAAAATTTTTTTAATTCTTATTTAATACATTGTTGGTTCATTAACATTGAACTCACGGCCAACAGCACTAAAACTCATGCATGAACAAAGCTTACCTAACACATGTAATTTCTTGGAACACTAGCCAGCACTTCAGCACTATACCTGGGACTATTTTAAACAGCGAAATCACAAACAAAAGGCACGAAAATGCAAAATGTGGCACAAAATATACCATGAACACTTGTTTAGAGTATGAGAGCTGAAATAAGAAGGGTGTTGCCTCTTTCATCCTCAGCTGGGAACATGCATGTAGAGCAAGTCAAATTTGTTGCTGCTCCACCAATGACCAGGAAAGTCCACAACTATCAATTTTTTTTTAGGATTTATTTTTACGTATTTATTTATTTTGGCTGTGCCGGGTCTTAGTTGTGGCTCATGGGATCTTTGTTGCAGCATGCGGACTTCTTAGTTGCAGCATGCGGACTTCTTAGTTGAGGCATGCAGACTCATTTGCGGCATGCGGGATCTAGTTCTTCAACCAGGGATGGAACCTGGGCCCCCTGCATTGGGAGCATGGAGTCTTACCCACTGGACCACCAGGGAAGTCTCTTGATTTTGAAATTACAAATAAGTTAAAGTTAATGTAGTAAGACAAATTCAGAAATATGGAATCCACATATAATGAGGATTACCTGCATACAGAATAATCCAGAATACGTCAATCCCTAGGGACAGAATTCAGATGGATGCTTGCAGAGACGGGGGAGAGGGGCCTGGGAAGCAACTGCTTATGTGCATGGGTTTCCTTTTGGGATGATGACAATGACTTGAAGCTAAATAGAGTTGGTGGTTACACAACATTGAGAATGTACTAAATACCAGTGAATTGTTCATTTTGAAATGGTGACTTTTATGTTATATGAATTTCATCCAAAAAAAAATTGACGTATCACTCTAAGCAGGACTCTGAATCTCTCTTTTCCCTTTGGTGTGATTATCCACCTTCAGATCATGGCTGCTCCAAGAAACTGAGTGAAGACAACCCACAAGGACATAAAACTTGAGCAAACAATACACGAACATTGTTTTAAACTACTGAGATTTAGGGATTTTTGTTACTGCAGCATAACTGAGCCTGTGTTGATTATTTCAGAGGTCTAAGCCTGACTGTCATCATTGTGGGAGCCAAGTGGGGTTGGGAGCTTGGAAATCTCACCATTTCTAGATACCCTCTCACTTCATCCTCCTGTTTTCAGTTTCATGACTCACTCTATCCTCTACTCTGCCCCTTCCCAAATCTAGACTTTCTAAAACTTCCTGTCTTATGCTGTGGCTGGGAAAGATAGAGTCACCTGCTCTATAGGGTGGAAGAATCCACCCTCTCCTTATACTGACTTCCACACAGTTCTTCAGCTTTTGGTCCCAACTCACCCCAGCCTCCATATATGATGGGCATTTTCGGTTTCTCAGATTCCTCTGGTTTGTCCACTGGGGATTAGCTTAGTTCTTGGCCTCCGTCTCTGTGTTTGGCTAATTCACTTCCCACCTGTTTTCTATCTTCTGAAATTTTGTCAACATTCTTCATCTAATGTTGTTTCCTCTCCTATTCTCCTTTTCCTCATTAGTTTAACCTTCCTTATTCCTCAGTGGTCATTTCAGGGAGGTTATGGGAGGGAGCAGGGAGAAAATGTGTTTAATTTGTCATGACTTACTGGGGTCATGAGTGTTTTCCTGTTCATCAGCTATAGACCAGCATAACCGTTTCTGGTGGGTGTGTAGCCTCCCATTATAGGGACGTATCCTCCCACAAAGGATATTTGGCGACGTCTGGAGACATTTTTGGTTGTCACAATGGGTTTTGGGATGAGGGGGCTACTGGCATCTAATGCGTAGTGGACAGGGGTGCAGTCAAACATCCTACGATGCTCAGGACAGCCCCACAACAAAGAATTATCTGGACCAAATGTCAGTAGGACATTGAGAAACTCAGAAGTTCTCAATGTTCAAACTCAGTGTTCTAAAGGGTTCCTATTGTCTTCAGGATAAAATTCAGACTCCACAGCACGGCCTACAACACCCCAGCCTACATTTCCTGCACTCCCCCTGGCTCACCATGCTCCAGCCACAGCATCTTCTTTCTATTCCTGGAACACACCAAGCTTGTTTCTGCCACAGGACCTTTGCACTTGCTGTTTCCTTAGCCTGAATCTCTCTTTCCTGGGTTTTCTGGTTGCTGACATCCTCACTTCAGGTCTCAGTTCAAATGTCACCTCCTTTGTGAGACCCTGACCAACCCAACTTCTCCTCTCCCCCCACCCCCACCCTCATCCTTATCCAAGGAACAGTCTATTATATTTATTGTACTCTTCAAAGTATCAACTCCTGAAACTGGCTGTTTTTCTTCCTTTGTTTATATTTGTTTATCACTATGATATCTCATGAGAGCAGGGACCTGTCAGTCTTGATCTTGAGCATTTTGCCTGCACATGGTTTCTGCTCAGGAGATGGACAAAAGGTCTTGTTTAGTGATCTTCAAGTATTTTACTTGTGTTTCTTCTTAAATAATTTCTAAGAACTCTGTACCCCTTGCATATTTTTAACTTGACATCTAAAATTTTTTTTTAATAAATTTATTTATTTATGGCTGTGTGGGGTCTTCGTTGCTGTGCACGGGCTTTCTCTAGTTGTGGCGAGTGGGGGCTACTCTTCATTGCGGTGCATGGGCTTCTCATTGCGGTGGCTTCTCTTGTGGCGGAGCACGGGCTCTAGGCACACGAGCCTCAGTAGTTGTGGCGCGCAGGCTTAGTTGCTCTGCGGCATGTGCGATATTCCCGGACCAGGGCTTGAACCCGTGTCCCCTGCATTGGCAGGTGGATTTTTAACCACTGCCCAACCAGGGAAGTCCCTAAAATTTGTTTATTGTAAGTTTAAATAGTTGCAGTCTTAATTTCCTAGTTATTATAAATATTGATATTTTAGAATATAATTTTACTTCATACTTTTAAATATACCTATCATCATTTATTTTTAAAAATCCATGAACATAATCACACACCATCATGGAAACAAATGGAAAACCTTGTAGGGAAAAAAAAAGAACAGGTTTTTAACAACTGGAAGTTTAATTTTACCATTTTTTTTCTCCTTGAACTTGTATTTCCATTCTATTTCTCCCACAGACTTCTATTCTAATATTGATATAAGATGTGAAAAGTTTTAAAATTAACCACCAGATCATACTTCTATGCAACAAAATGCTTGTAAGTTATGTTAATATATATGTGTATATATATATTAATGTCCGGTTTCCCTAAGACTCTAATTTTGAAGAGTATCGTGTGTTCATAAGGCTCTAAGTGTTAAATGGATAATTAATAAGAACCTGCTGCATAAAAAAAATAAATAAAATTAAAATTTAAAAAAAGGCTCTAAGTGTTAAAATTTTTCTCTAAATTATCATTACAATTATTATTTGAATATAATTGATCAAAACAACATAAATATACCACATTATGATCAGTAATTGTTATACATTGAAAAGTATGTTTTATCTAAATGAGTCTTTTAATAAGATGGATGGGCTAGTTATTTTTTGGTGTTTTTTGGGGGGTTGTCCATCTGTCTGTGGATAAATATTACTTATTGCTGGAATGGGATAGTGTTTAGAAGAAGCTCTATTCCTTTTTTTTTTTTTTTTTTTCTTTTATAAAGTAAATACTGAGAAATGTTTTTCACATAAACAGGAGACTGGAATGGAAATTTTGTCACAGCCAAGTAATTCAAGGTCACCCATGTTTTTAAAAAAATATTTATTTATTTATTTGGTTGCACCGGGTCTCAGTTGCGGCAGGTGGGCTCCTTAGTTGTGGCATGTGAACTCTTAGTTGCGGCATGTGGGATCTAGTTCCCTGACCAGTGATCGAACCCGGGCATCCTGCATTGGGAGCGTGGAGTCTTATCCACTGCACCACCAGGGAAGTCCCCAAGGTCACCCATGTTTGAATGCCTATTTGCCACACATCACATTATGATTCATTACCAGAAATTATTTGTAATAATCTATTATCCAACAAGTCTTGCAGTGCCTCCTTCATGTTGGTTGGAAGCAAATAGGAAATCATCCGAATTGCAAAAGGATTTGTTACCCAGTCCTTAGGGTCATTGCCTTTCCTAGCCACACACTATTATGTTTATGCTTTTGTTCGGCATCCAGGTTTTTACACCACAGCACAACATGCCTTAAGTAAGTTTCAAGATGACTGAGAAGCATTTGCCTTACTTTTACAAAGTGGAGGAAGGACAGTTGTGAAGGCAGGAACACCTTGGACGCAGGCCCTTTCTCAGGCGTCTTAGTTCTAGGAGAGAGAACACACAGAAGCTGAGATCTAAACAGATTCTCTTTCTCCTCTATTGAGATATAATTTCATAAAGGTATGTTTTATACAGATATAGTTTAATAAAATACACCCATTTGAAGTATCCACTTTGATGATGGGTTCTGACATGTATACACCTAATTTCCACTGCATTCAAGACATGGAAAATTTCCATCATTCCAGAAAGTTCCCTCATGTTCCCTTGCAGTCAATCCCCCCTCACCCAGTAGCTCCTATTCCGGGAAGAATGTATACTAACCTGAATCCAATCAAGCCTTTAGATCTAACGTTTACAGAAAATACAGGGGACAGAGGAACGCAGTAAACCATGCCAATGAAGAAACAAAAAAGGAGAAATCCAGAATGTGGGGTATTCTACAGTATAATTGTCTTGCTCTCCTCAACAGGACAATGTTTTATATATATATGAGAGTGGGGAGTATTCTAGATTAAAAGACACTTAAGAGACGAAACTACTAAATGTAGTACATGATCCTTAATTGTAGGAAAGTAAAAATTGGATCGGACTGAGAGATCCAAAACTCAGCCAGGCTGGGTAACAGACATAATAAAGCTGGCTGCAAAGTTAACAGAAAATAGTATTTCTTCCAAGGACACTCATAGATTTAAAGTGCCACAGTACCCCCCCTCTTTGAGTGACCACTACTTTCTTACTCACTGAGAAACTTTGTTCTCTAAAATTATAGAAAATTTGCAGTTTGAAATTCTATGAGTACCAATGACATGCCTTTCTCTCTCCTGGAGCTCAGACGCTGAGAAGCTGCCTTGAGTTCCAAGCCAGACACAGAGCTTCAGATAATGGTGCTCTGAATACAGTGGTCCACAATTATTGAACGCTGTAGTTTCGCAAAAACAGGACCCTGGGTCCACTTGGCAGTCCAGGCTGATATTAGCCCTTTTACTCCTCGACCTCTTTGAGCATATCAAACCCTGCTTCCCAGCTGCTAGCCCTGCTTCTGCCCCTCCCTGCCCAGCCCATGGTCTTGTCGACTGACAAAAAATGAACAGCCTAAAAGCTGAGATTATTAAATTATTAAAAAATTATGTTTTATTGTATGGACTTTCTGAGGACTCAAACCTGGGAGGCAGCCTCTCCAGATAGCTCTGAGGGCCTGCTCTGAAGAGGCAAGGGAGGAGCCAGGATATACAGGAGTTTTTGCAACAAAAGCCAGGTAGTTGGATCATCACAAGGTTACTGTTAATCAAAGAAAGCCAGGCATCTCAAGCCGATGAATTTAGTGCTTCTCTATGCATGGGAAGATGCAAGAATCTGAGCTCACTGAAATCATTCCTTTGATAGGCACCTTAACTATCCAGGGCCAGTATCCTGCTTTTCTCCACCCTGAATCCTCTCAGGGTGCACAGTTGGAGTTGGCTGCAGGGGCCGATGGCTTGATGGCCACAACATCCTTTGTTTACTGATATGGCAGGTGACATTCTTCATCACAGTCTATTTTTCACCCAGCAGCCCAAGGGATGCTGATAAACTCAAGTCACACCAGCTCCTCTGCTCAATTCCCTCCCGTGACCTCCTGCTTCACTCCAAGGATAACCAAGTCGTCGCTGGGGCCTACGAGGCCCCATGTGAACTGGCTGCATCTCCATTCCAACCCCCCTGGGTTCTCTGCTCTTCCCCAAGCTTGGCTGTCTTGCCTCAGCCCAGGCCTTTGATTTAGTACTCCCCCAAAATCCACTCTCACTTCGTACATTTACTTAAATGCCACCTCCTTGGCCTGTCTTCCCTGATCACTGAGTCTAGATATCCATCCTCCTGACCCATACTGTACATTTTTCTTCTCAGCATTTAACTATCCTAAGTCATCTATATTAAACTCTGTCCTATTTATCTTGTAAACAGGTAAATCGCTTTCTCTCTCCCACTAGAATCTCAGCTCCACCAGAAGTGTGGGCAGGGGATTTTGGTATGTTTTGCTCCCTGATGTAGGCCAAACTCCTAGACCAGAGGTCAGTACAATTTTTCAGGTAAAGAGCAAGGCAGTAAACATTTTAGGCTTTTTGGTCACGCGGTCTCTGTTGCAACTACCCAGTTCTGAGGTTGTAGCATGAAAACAGCCTTGAAAAATACATAAAAGGGGACTTCCCTGCTGGTGCAGCAGTTTAGAATCCACCTGTCAATGCAGGGGACACGGGTTCGAGCCCTGGTCTAGGAAAATCCCACATGCCTCGGAGCAACTAAGCCCATGCGCCACAACTACTGAGCCTGAGCTCTAGAGCCCGTGAGCCACAACTAGAGAAAGCCCGCACACAGGAACAAAGACCCAACGCAGCCAAAAAAAAAAAGAAAGAAAGAATTCCATAGAGCATTAAAAAATAAAATACATAAAAGGACATGTGGGACTGTGTTCCAATAAAACTTTATTTATACAAACAGGTGGCTGGTGGTAGTTTGCCATCTCCTGCCCAGAACACAGTTTGGCAATAAATATTTGCTGATTGAATTGTGAAGGAAGATAAAGTCATGCTCTTATTCTAGGAGGAAGAAGAACCAATTAAAAAATTTCAGGGACTTCCCTAGTGGTCCAGTGGCTGAGACTCTGCACTCTCAATGCAGGGGTCGGGGTTCGACCCCTGGTCAGGGAACTAGATCCCGCAGGCCACAACTAAATATCCCACATGCCACAACTAAAGATCCCATGTGCTGCAGCTAAGACCCGATGCAGCCAGATAAATAAATAAATAAATAAATAAATAAAAAGAATTTGAGGGTCTGGCAGGAATAATTGGGGAAAGGAAGGGTAAAAGACAATTAAAAAAAAAATTCAGATCGTGTTAGAGCAGGGGTGAGATGAGGGGATGGTGGGTACTCGAGGTAAATGAAGTAGGGAAGCCTCTCTAAGGAGATGGCATTCGAGCTTAGGCTGGGCGAGCAGGGAGCCCAGGCTACTTGAAGCTTCAGAGGCTGAGGGTTCCAGGCAGAGGGATCGGCAGGGGGAAAGATTTGGAGGTGGGTTGGGCTTGGGGTGTTCAAGAAACAGAAAGCTCTCAGTGTGGCTGCAGCAGCACAGCGACTGAAGACAAAGGGGTTCAAGATGACATTGGGGATGGGCAAGAACCATATCATAGAGGCCTAGTAGGATTTTTTTTTTAAACCACTCTATTTTGCTTTCTTTTTTCATATATTTTTTATTGTGACAAGATGTACACAACATAAAATTTACCATCTTGACCATTTTTAAGTGTATAGTTCTGTGCCATTAATTATACTCATACTGTTGTCCAACTGTCCCCACCATCCGCCTCCAAAACTTTTTCTTCTTCTCAGATGGAAACTCTATATTCATTAAACACTAAGTCCCCATCTCCCACCTTACCCCTTGCAACCACCATTCTACTGTCTCTATGAACTTGACTACTCTAGGAACTTCATATAAGTGGGTGCATACAATATTTCTCCTTTTATGACTGTCTTATTTCACTTGGCATAATGTCTTCAAAGTTCACCCTTGTAGCATGTGTCAAATTTTCTTTCCCTTTTAAGGCTGAATAATATTCCATTACATGTATAGATGACATTTTGTTTATCTATTCATCTGTTGATGGACACCTGGGCTGCTTTCACTTCCTGGCTATTGTGAACAATGCTGCTATGAACATGGGATGGGTGTGGAAATATCTTTTTAAGTTCCTGCTTTTACTTCTTTTGGGGGTCTACCCAGAAATGGAATTGCTGGATCACATCCAGTAGGATTTTGTATTAAGCACGATAGGAGGCCAGGGGGGCTTTATGCAGGGGTGTTGTTTCCTTGCTTTAATAGGACTCCTCTGGTTGCTGTGTTGAGCTCTGATTGCAGTGGGGAGGGACAGGGATGGGGAGACCGGGCAGGAGGCTGTTACAGCAGTCCAGGTGAGAGACAGCAGTAGCTGGAAGATTCCAGTATGGCTGGGGAGGCCTATATGAAGCAAGTAAATTAGATGATTACAAATAGTGAAAAGTCCTGTGAAATAAATGAACAGGAACATGGTACTCTGATTTCAGGGAAAAACAAAAAGGATCTCTCTGGCATTCTTGATATATGATTCACTCAACTCATGGTCTACCAGGGCTGCTGATGCTTGAAATCCAGATCCCGCATTTTCACCATCAATTTATTTTGTTTGCTTTCATTGAGTGGGTTTGGCCCAGGGCCCAGAGCTGCTGGGTCTGAGGGTGTTCATTACTGTACTTGAGCCACAGGTGGGAAGGAAGGGGCTTGGAAAGAAGGGGGAGGGGAAGACTTGTGAGTCTGTGGCTGAAAAAGAAGTGCGGAGAGGGTTTGGTGGTTAAAGCAGGGCTGAGTCTCCTCTCTGCCACATCCCAGCTGGGGGATCATGGGCAAATTATCTCATCCCTCTAACCATCAGTTTCTGCTCCTGGAAAACGGTATCCTCATTCATTTGGTCTGTCGTCCGCTTGCTTCTCACGAAGGCAGAGATCTTTGTTTTGTTTACCGAAGCGTCTACAGCACCTACATGGTAGGCCCCAATACATATTTTTATTTTATTTATTTATTTTCTATTTCAAATTTTCGTGTAAGTTATAACTTTTTTTTTTTTTTTTTGGCTGCACCGTGTGGCATGTGGGATCTTAGTTTCCCGACCAGGGATCGAACCTGTGCCCCCTGCAGTGGCAGCACAGAGTCCTAACCATTGGACCACCAGGGAATTCCCTAATGTATAACTTTTACAAAGCAAAGCATAGCAAACTTAAGTGTCCAGCTCAACAAATTTTAAGATGTGTGTGTGTGTAAACCATCTAATGACCACCAGATCAAGTTATAGAACATTTCCAGCTCTCCAGCAGGCTCTCTTGTACCTCGCCCTAATCACACTCCCTAAAGGTAACCACTATTCTGACATCAATCAACATTTATTAGTTTTTGCCTGTGCTTGGACTTCATCTAAATGGGATCATGAAAAATGTACTCTTTCATGTTTGGCTTCTTTTGCTCCTTATTATGTGTTGTGAGATTTGTCCATAATGTTACATGCGTTAGTAGTTTGATCCTTTTTATGTTTTTGCTGTGTCACATCACAATTTATTCATCCTTTTGACTATTGATGGACAGTCAGGCTGTCTCTAGTTCTGGGCTATTTGAATAAAGCTGTTCTGGACATTTTTGGTAGATGGTCTTTTGGTCTTTTGATGACAGATTTTGGTCTTTTGACGGACAAAAGCACTCCTTTCTCTAGGAAAGGAGTGGAATTGCTATGTTACCGTGTAGTTGTATGTTTAGCTTTAGCAAAAATTGCCAAACGGTTTTCCAAAGTGGTTGAACCAATTTTCACTTCCACTAACAGAGGGTGAGTTTCGGTTGTTCCGCGTCTTTGCCAAGACTTGGCCTTTTCATTTCAGTCATTCTGGTGGGTGTGTAATGGTATTTCACTGGGTTTTACTTGCATTTCCCTGATGACTAATGATGTTGAGCACCTTTTCATAAAAATAAATATTTGTTGAAAGAATGGATGAATAAAGAATTTGAATAAAAATGGAAAGAAATCTGACCATCTTGTACCCTGCTTAAAATCCAGAAATGGCTCCCCATCACTCGTGGGGCCAGGCTGAAACCCCTCCTCCAGCCAACAAGATCTTGCATGCTCTGGCCCCTCCTGATCCCTCCTGCCCCAGATAAGTCCCTTCTGCTTCTGTCTCTGATTCCTACCACCCAGACTGTCTTCAGGTTCCTCCAGGGACTTGCTCTGTCCTGCTTCATCGTTTTCCATAAGCTGTTTTCTTCATCCCAGAACACAGCCCAGGCCTCATGAAACCAGACGCATCACTTGTATCCCAGTTCAAAAGACCCTTCCTCCAGGAAGCCTTCACTGACTTCCACTGCCAGTAGGCCAGGAGGACCCTTTAAAACCCTCTTACTCCCACTTTTTCTTCCTAGCTTTTATCACAGCTGTAAATATACTTTGTGTGATTATTTGATTAACCTGTTCCCCTCCCATTAAAAAAAAACACTTTAAACACCCTTCCCCCGCAAGAAACCCCAACACTTTAAGCACCATAAGAGCAGCAACTTTGTCCTGTTTCCAGAAAGACCTGGCGTATAGTAGATGCTCAGTAAGTATTTGTTAAATGTATAAATGTCAAAGCAACAGCTCAAAGAGCATTATAACCTGAAAGTAATTATCCCATAAAAGCTCACTCACCCTGAGGGGAACCTGAGCCAATAAAAAAAAGTCACAAAAAACAATGCTATCTCCCTCCCTCCCTCACTAGGTTCATGGCAGGGCAGTGGCAGGGGGAGGGGGGGCTGTGTCAAGTTCAATCACTCTTCCTGTTTTATTTGGTGCAGCTGGTGTGTGTGTGTGTGTGTGTGTGTGTGTGTGTGTGTGTGTGTGTGTG